>NC_054054.1:57604444-57907474 GCF_017639655.2 Falco naumanni
TGACAGCATAAGAGTAGAGTTGCCCCTTAGCACCAAGGGAAGAAAAAAAAACCAGGTCAGGAAGAGAGTCTCAGACTGGGTCAAGGCCAAAGATCCATCTACCTCAGTCCCCCATCTGACAATGTCTTAATAGCAGTTGCTTAAGGAAGGGCAAAGCGGGGCATGTGGTGATCCACTTCCTCTAGAATGCTTTCATAGCCTCTGTCAATGTGGTGTTCTGCATATTAAAAAAAAATACATCTGTCCAGGGCTATTTTTTTCATGAATCTCTTTAGCCGCTTTTTGAAAGCATAACAGACACTGTAAAACAGGGTTTCACAGTTTGATGGTGTATCATATGAAGGACCACCCGTCTTTGGTTCTGTATGTTTTGTAAGTCACTGCTAGCTTCACCTGGTCACTCTTAACATCGAGTAAGACAACAATATAATATTTTCTATCTCTTTTCTCTGATAATTAAGGCATCTGTGGACAGATTTCTCTCATAAAGGGCTGAAAATCCTAGCCTGCATACTTGTATCTTACATGGAAGTCATTCCACATATATCATAATCCTTGCGATCTTTCCTGGAATCTTTTCCAGTTCAACTGTATTTTCTCTAAGAGCAGGGGACCAGGGGACCAGAACTGCCCCAGAATTCAGGAGGTATACTGGGGATATGTATCCCCATAACATCATTAGCTCAATGATGTTTTCTGGTTTGCCTTCATTGTATTATTTGTAGCTAGAATGTTTTTCTCATGCATCACTGAATATATACATAAACAAAACGATTTAAAAAGGTAAAGTTGCTGCTAGATAAGCAGTTTTCCTTTTTCTTCCCTGTGCAAAGAATATAGAGTAAATATGAACAAGGAGGGAAAGTAAAGAATAGCAAGTGAATTTAAGTGGTATCTAGTATCAGTAAGTTCCCTCACTGTTTATTGTTACAGCTGCGTGGTTTTATGGAGAAAATGCACTTCTCACTAGCATTTTAAAGCATTTATGATACATAGTGGCCACGTAACATTTCGATTCCTTTCTGATTTCAATTATAAAAAGCATCTTTTTTTTACACCACAAAACAATTCCGATATTTCAATTTAGTGACATTAAAGAGCAACCTTTTAAAAGGCAAAAATAATTAACATGCTTTATTCAAACCTTTGAAAATCTACCAAAGCATTGCTATTTTCCAAATGTTAAAACATTATTTTGTATGCTACATAAAAATGTTTAAGCATTTCAATGTGTAAGATTGAGATTTTTACCGTTTCCGCATCCACAAAGACTGTTGGACATTCTGAACATAACATCATCACTTCCAGAGAACTCTTAAATTTTGTTCCAATGCGCTGTAGACTTTCACCAAGAAAGCTGACTGAATCATTTGTTATAGATACAAATTTTCTTTGAATGGTCTAGAAATCAAATCAGAAAAACATTTATTTTACATTGTATTTTACTACCCATCTCTGGCTTTTTAGATTTAGAATTTCAGGACAAACTTCTATCACGACAGCATAGATTTTTGTCATTAATATACAAACTAATCCATAATTTGCTCTGAATATTTATGTAAAACTAGCTCCAGAAAATGCAATCAACAAATAAATAAAACCAGCCTGTATCTATAAAGACAATTACTCCTTTCACATCAGTATAGCTGGATGACTGTCTTCATGCAGTATAGTTAGTAGTTCAATTCATTGTCAAGTGTTTGCGTTGCAAGAGATTATACTCTGTTTTATGACTAAGAATACAGCCCATGTAGCACAGTGTGTCCAAACTGCCACCTGCAGGGTTTCTACCTTCTTCAAAAATCAGTCCTATGTATATCACATTAAATTATGTATGCAGACTGTCAGCTTGGCCTAATACAAGTGCACTTTGCTATGTATTATTTCATAAATTCTATAAAATTACATGTAGAATAAAACTATACAAGACGGTATTTTCAGCCGCAAAGTTAAACACAGTAGGAGCCAGAAGGCAAAATGGAAAGGTCCAGTCAAACAAGGCCTCCAAGGGTCTCATTTAATCATTTTAAACCATCCTCTGTACCCAGTAACAACTCCTCAGGAATACTTCTTTTGCGCAGGCTCGAGACCTGGATTGCTATTGTCCCTTTTCCCAGAGTATCCACCTTTCCAGGCCATTCTGTCGAGCCACAGAGAGTTTCTCCTTTCTTTCTAGCTCCTTCTTTAACAAACACAAGAGAATATGAACTCCCATTTTACCACTTTGAGAAAATGAAGGTGTGAAAAGCAACTGCAGCTAAGCTTTGGTACTAATACAGAAAAACTAACCCCCTGATGTCTAGCTGAAGGAAAAAGACAAAAATCTAAAACCAGTAACAGAATTTCACAGCACTGTGGCGAAATTTTTAAACTAAAAATGGAAAATGGGTATAGATGCACAAGCAAGTTATTCCATGGCTAAGGTAGAGTTATCAATTCTTCACATGTAAGTTACTTCATGGTACTAACCCTAAACCTGCTCATACACACAGGATAAAATGCGTGCTAGTGTGGTGAAGCAAAGTGAGGCTTTCACTGAGAAATTTATGATGATGTACCAAACAGCAGGCAAAATTAATACTGGAGATCTAAGAAATGGTTGAAGTCATAAGGTCTTGGTTTGTAGTACTGAATCTGCTCTTACCTCACTTGGCACATTGCCTGTAAATAAAATGGATTCATTTTGTTTCTCCTATCCCATAAGAAGTTGCAAAGAATAATGTACATCCAAGTGGTACCACTCTGAATACGTAAAAACCTCATCTCTACATAGGGAGCAGGGAGCCAGAAAAATTAAGCCACAGGCATCTCATGTTGGATACCAGTTCTATGAAGCAAATACAGTTAAGAAGAGGGATTTGAAATTTCCAGCTTAGTGGTGTTTCAATTACTTCTCTGCAGAAAAAAAAACTTTTCTCACAAGACAGATGCCAAGATAAACTCATTAATGTTTGTCATGCTGCAATTCTATAGTAATCAATCTCACAGAAAACCCAGGAGGAAGACATAAATTCTGTAATCAGTACAGAACCTGGGTGACACTCAGAAAATAAAGGAAGGGACACAACTTGAACTGAGATACATTGAGCTGGGATTGTTTGAGCTGGTTGCTTTTCCTGAGTAGAATCACTCCTAGACAACGAATACAGCAGATATCCCATGGGCAAATAGCGTATGACCACGTAGCATTCTTTTAGCAACATGGGGGGTTTTGTCTACTTTTGATTTGCTTTCTAAGGCTTCTTGCTATCATAATTCTGAGGCTTTTGCAGTTACAGAGGGGAAGAATAGTTTTCAAAGCACGAGGAAAGGTCTTCAGACAAACAACCACACACTGGCAATTCACTGACCTGAAACAATCTTGAGAAGACATGAAATGTATACACAGCACAAGATCCATCTGTATCTGACAGCATTTGATTGACATGGCACCGCCAGGCTTGCTCTTCATCATCATATGCCACTGGTTGGAAAGCTGCCAATATGGCAGAAAGAAATGGTGAAGGAGGTGGGGAAGTTTGTACTTCTGGGAAACCATCCTGTTCTTCTTCATCTTGGCTATGAATAACAAACAACAGAAATTAACTTGAAAGAAGTTAATGAAAGTGGAAAAAAAATGCTTAATTTTGCTAAGAAGAAAAAAATAAGAATTTGGATTTTGTAAATTAAATAATTAGTAAAGGTAACAATGAACAAGGAAGGGACCAAAAAATCAAAAACTTTTGCTACTGCAATATAAAAAATTTCTTATATTCTCAAACATCTCCAAAGCTTATTAAAACGTTATTTCTATACGTATCTACAGACTATCTGTAGATTACATGTAGATACAGGGCTATCTGTAGGTTATATATAGTTATATACAGCACTATAAATATATATATATATATATACACACACAACTCAGAAACTGGTATTTTTTTCTTGGCCCCAATTACTGAATTAACATTCAGTTCTTCAAATTTTTATTCCTCTAAACATACAGTCCAACAATATCTATAACAAATTTTAGCTTTCCTTAAAGAGAAACACAAGAGCTCATTTAGCAGTGTAATACTATTTTATAACTGTCTTAAGCAACATCATAAGTCAATGGAGATAGATTGGAACACTTTCATTTTTATAAGCAATCAATTTAATGGGCCTTTGTTCAAAGAGCATTCTGCAGTCATACTTTCCATTAAGCACCAGTCATCCAATAAAAATATCAAACTATAAATTAATCAATGCTACTACTTACAATCATTAACTTAATTGTTAACATTTTCCGCATTACAAGGAAGGATACATTTTGACAGTTGTTCTTGTATAATTTTACTTACACAGCAGAAATACGTGTGGAATGATTCCAAGTACAGGTAGTTTATTAAAATACTTTTTTTAACACCATTTTTCTCAGTGTCAACCACCTCATTCACAGCAACACCAACTATGTCTTAAACAAGACTTAAGCATGTCTTAAACAAGAAGCGCGGTGTGAGTGCTGGTTTTGGGTACATTCATTTTAGCACAAAGCTCAAAAACTAAGATGCAATGCTTCTGAATAAGATCTGTAAGCAAAGCTTCAAAAAGATTTTCAGACATTTTCTAACAAGTGTATCAACCAAAAAAATAATCACTTTTGTCTTTTTGTTTCTTTGGTTACTGCAAATAAACTAAAATCTTAAAGAGATTTTTCAGTTGCACATTAAAGGTACCAGCCTTTAATTCTCACAAGGCATATTGCAGTAGGTTGTGTACGGGATTACAAGATTCAATTTCTCTATCTCTGTTACAGTAGAACCTTCTCAAATGACTTGGTCTTTTACAGCTCCTGTTGTGCCCTTTGCTGTAAAAGGCTCCTTAAATGATCTCTCTGAGAGAATATATTCTAAGTCTATGTTCCTGTATAAACTAAGTCTATGTATTATTCAATCTAAACTTCTGAACAAATTTGAAGTATGAACAAGCCTATGAAGAATTTGGAATTTTTTGTTTGTTTTGGTTTGGGGTTTTTGTTTGTGGTTGGTTTTTTCCCCTCCTTAAACTGTTACCTTCAAGGGAACTTAGGGTTTTACTTTAAATATGAATCAACCAGCTAGTATTAGCTATAACTTTTCCTCTTACTAGTTATTTTTGATCTCCATATGAAAAACCTGAAAAATATTATTTTACTTTAAAATGTCTTAAAAATAAACAAGAAAGTGATTAACCTTAACACTGAAAATAAACCTTGAGCAAATTCAAAGACAAACTGGCCTGACTCCTACAGGACTTATGATTTAAAAAAAAAAAAAAAAAAAAAAAAAAAAAAGAAGAACTTTTTTTTTTCTGTCTTTGGGTGCCAAAATAGGTTCTGCTATAATTCAGAGAGTTCAAGGGCTTTTCCATGTTACACTGCTTGCAGCTGGTGGCTGCCAAGAAAACACTCCAGAACATCCTCTGACCTCTTTTCACATCTCTGCCCCATTGATGGTGATGAAATGTACTAGATTTCCTTTATTCAAGAATTCTCATCTCCTGCACGGCTGTTTTCCAGAGACAACTGCTGAGCATGGGATTCATGGAAAACCGCACACCATAAGAAAGCCTACTTTGATTCATGCACTGATAACACGTAATTTCTGTTACTTGGAACCAATATTAATATTACCTAGACAAACCAGAGAAGTCAGCTTCTTCTTCTTCACATCTCTCATCTAGCTCTTTCAAAGCAAGAGTGACATCCTCTTCACAGATAGATTCAGAATAGCTCTCAGGAGCTGCTGCCTCTGCCAGCTCTGGGGTCTCTTCCAACTCAAGAGATTCATGACAGACCAGACAGTCTTGTTGTTCTTGTAGTAGATACAACCCAGTGTCTTCACTAGCAGTGCTAACCTGTTCATCCTTTACTGCTGAACTGCCTTCCTGTGAATCAAACATACTTCTATTACTTTTATTGTCAGGGCTTACGTATTCTTATCAGTTATTCTTATGGTAAAGTAACAGAGTTACATAAAATTGTTTACAAATATCCATTTATACTTTAATCATTCAGCTTTATGGATTGTTCACACAGTTTTACTTGAGCAAAGACAGGCAGTCTATTTGTAATGTTTGTAACTTCTGGTAAACATTAATATCCTAGAACATGACATTATTTACAGCAAATACCATTTCTCAAATATACTAAATTAAATCTGTCAAGAGAACACTCCCAGAAAGATATCTGCAAATCGCCTCAAACATACTTAGATCACAAACACAAGAAAGACTTCCATATTTTACTTTTCCAGGTAAGGACAAAAATTGCTGCCTCATGCTTGCCTTTGGGGTCTGGAACCAGTACAGAATATTTCTTTTCATTTCCACTCTCCATTTTAACCAGTTTCTAAAGCATAATGGAGCAACAGTGTAACAGATGAACAATGGAAAAGGGACATTCCACATTTTTATTATTTTGCCATTACTGTTAATATGGGGAGCTTTAAAGGTTTAACCCCAAATCTCTAAATGTAGGCTTTCAATCACTGGCAATTATAAAGACACGATGATTAAACTCAGGTAGGTAATATTAGAATGACCCTTTCTCCCTTCCCTCTTCTTCCATTAGCATTATTATACTCATTAACATCACTATATTGAACAGAAGAATTCAGATTATAGTTAATTTATGATGAATCCATTTGAAACCTTTTAATGGATTTTTCTGTGGAATAAAAATAACACTTTCTTGTACTTGCTGTTTCCTAAAGGCAAAAATTATCATGTATTCATCCTTACTGTGCTGGTCTTCCCCTACTGGGATATCCAAGACTGGTCAACAAACCTTTGATCAGCCTTTAAGCACACATATCACTTCATGACTTTCATCAGTCTAAACAGATCCTCAGATAAATAACTGTACTCACTAGAAAAGACAATTCAGCTTTAAACAGAACTGTATCGTTTGCTTTCACGGTGATCCTAACCTGACCTCGCTTTGACAATGGTACTCCTCAATGTGACACTGCTGTCATTTGACACAGCTAGTGACCTCGCTTCTGATTCCTCTTTTGTAAACGTTACATCTGTAACTTTATTGCACAGAAGAGCCATTTTGTCACACTGAGCAGCTAAGGCACACAGGACTGCAAGACACTTCTAAATACCACCGCAAAATAATTTGGATTGAAGCAGAGGTCCATTTCTATTATAGATGTTAATGTATGATACAGAGCTGCACTGATCATGCCTGGTAGATGTACATATGAGAGATACGTTTTTAGAAAATAATTAAGTGCTAATTATACTAGCTAATAAATTTACCACTAAGTTAGTCTTCATAGTGCCATCACTCCTGATTTCTGAAGTTTCCTGTGTAACATTGCACATGTCTTTATTACCAACATGAATGGCGTTTAAGTATCTTAAAAATGGATTTGATAATTCCACAGAACCTAAGGAAAATTACTTGTAGTAAACCATTCCCTCATAAATCCACAGTGCAAGTGAGTAAAAGAGAGAATAATTTTAGTCAGAAACTTTCATATACTTAATTTTGTAAAACTTACTGTACAACATTGAAAATATTCTTATAAGCTAGAATGTGACTTTTTGTCCTTTCTGCAAAGATACATTCTATTACTGGGAACCAGCCAAATACATTTAAGTAAACTATTTAGTTAACTGTTCAGCATCCCTACAAGAGAAGAAAAACCAACTGCATCTAACCAGCACACACACTTGTTTTTAAATGATGGCTTCAATTTTTTCATTTTACCTGAGATAGATTTTGACACATTTATTTATACTTACAACATTTTGATAACTGACACCTGACAAGCAATGAAATACCTGTGTTGAAAGTTTATAGATAAAGTATATGAGCATAGGAAAAAACCAACTGCACTATGATACCAGTTGTGCAGTACAAGAATTCAGAACAAGATTAGTTTTACTGGCCTCACAAATTTTTCAAAGTGAGTTGATAGTGTGCCCATTTTCAAGCACATTCTATTAAAAAGCATAAAGCCAGCTCTCCCCTTTAGCAACAAAACCCAACTAGACAGCTAACTCTTGTAGAGAAGTAACTTCAAGCGTCTGAACCGTGCTTGAAGAGAACATATGTATTGGACTGAATCCCATCTTCTAACAAGCACAAAATAAATGTGGAACACATCACATTTAGTGATTGCATTTATATGCATTTACAGCCTTTTTTTTAAAAAATATAACAATTTTTACTGCATGTTGCTTAGTCATGAAATTATTTTACAGCCCAGTTTAAATGTTTTCAATATTTTTAATGACACCGGTGCTTGTTTTGTGTGAATGTTTTCACCTGGCTTATAGGAAGTATAGTGATTTTAAAAGGCAGCTGCAAAAGAACAGTGGATCCAAGTATAAAGGCAGTCTTGGAAAGAACTATAAAATCCTAAAAATGAGTTACAGCTGAGACTGTATCACAAGCGAACAATGGGGAAGACAAAAGTTCTGTTGTGGCGAACTTCTTTCTGTAAAATGCCAGCTTTTCCCTTTTGAAATCTTAACATAAAACATCTATCCTATGTGGACAAACACCATCCAGATTAAGTATTCTTCCTCACCCAAAATTCTATTGGAACAAAAACGCATACTGTAGACAAGCAGATGAAGTGCTAACAGAACAATTTGTTTGACAATCTAAGCACAGGTGTTCTACAAAAGTTCAGACAATTTATCTACTGCAATGGAACCAAAACTTTTTTAAAAAGCATGTAGATAATAATGGAAAAATACGAAAAATCTGGAAAAAAAGCTGCTTTATAAAAGTCACAATATTACGCTTTTAGAAGGTGGAGATTTTACCAAAGAAAACCAGTCACCCACACTTTCCCTTTGTTGTACTCTAAGTATGTCTTTTGTTCTTATATTTGAAATGTTAGCTAGGTGGGTAGTCTGCCTGTTAATAAGAGTGATTTTCTAGGCAGCAAACAGGTAGACTACAGCCTTTGTTCAGAAACCCCAGTCACTTGAACTAGTCAATTGACTGTTCAAACCAGGCTGGCTGAAGACTCATTCTTAAGTGTAAACTACGCACTCGTTATTCAGATACACATAGAAATGGCTTGATTTTCTGGAAGACTCAATAAAACTATGCTCTGTTAAAGATGGGATTCGCAATACTAATCCAAATAAAAGTAAGATTGTCAGTAGCATTAATAATTTTAACTGAAGAGATAAGAAGTCCACCTAAACCAAGTCACTTCATATTCAAGAAAAAACCCAACATATTGAGGTTTTAGATACAGCTGCTAAATATTGTAGGAATTGTAGCAGATCAGTTTTCTGGTTTTTAAAATCTTTTGAATAATTTAAAAAACGCATGTAAAATAAAATTAAAGTACTCACAGACTTGCAGGCGGCCATTAGCTTGAAATTTGTCTCAGTCCACACAGGCCTTTCCAAAAAAGTATACCACTAGCATCTCTGGTCCTTTTTAAAGGATTATTTAGTGGAACCAACTGCTAACACAGCTGGCCTGAGGTTTTATTCCCATATAGCACCAATCACATTAACCCAAAGAAAGCAAAAAAAAAAAAAAAGGGGGGGGTGGGGTGGGGTGGGGTAGGGAGGTAAGAAAGTATTTGAAAGAAAATGTTGCTCAAGAAGGATTTCAACCGTATCAAATAAAAGCATCTTGAATATCAGCCTATTTTCATTCTGCACCATGAAATGATCATTATCAGCCCTTCAAGAGTATTTTTAACCTGTGGCAAGTTCCCTCAGTCCATCCCAAGCAGTTTTCATACTGAGGGAACATTTTGTAAGAACATTCCAACAGGTTAGAAATATTAAAAGCAAATCAAATAATCAGTGTAACAGATGAAAATTCAATTGAAAAGAAAGCCAAAGTTGCTATTTAAACACTAGAAGGAGCCCAAATCAGCCATGCACCAGCCCGCATTTCTCCCCACCTCAGGCAGCTGGTTGCTAGAATTATCTAGAGGAGAAGCCTCCAAACTTGGGGTCTCAGTTCTGATTTGAAGCACCTCTTCTGTTCCCACACTGCTAGTGGAATCTTGAGACTGAAGTGATAGACCAGCATGATCTGATATTGTTTCATCTATGGCAGAATCGCTGTTTAACTAAGACAGAAAAGAAATGTTAAATTCTTCATAGTTTACTGAACATATAAATTACAGGGAAAATACATGTTAGTTTTGAAATAGGCTGTTTAAGTATGGTTAGCTATTTGAATTTATTTACATATTAAGAGTTTAACAGCTTTACATTAAAAGCATTACAAGCATCACATGCATTTCTGTAACATTTAACTTTCAAGAGAAGTTTGAAATTATCCTTGAAATCCAGAAAATTATTTCCTTTCTTATTCTTAAAGGTCTTTGGCACTGGTGAACTGCTAGACCGAAAACACTGAAGAGCAGAGCTCTTTGTTTTGGGCAACATTAATACAAACTTTGCCCAAAGTCTGAAAAGCAGCATACTATCCCTGCTGCTTCCATGTCCAGTCAATTTTCTCCTAATTTTATTTATGTAATGCAGAGAGGCTTCCGAGTGACCAGCATTCTTGATTTTCGTTGTGTGTACACATGCTTCAAAATCTATAACCAAGTTTGCAATTTCAATGGTTAAACACAACTGAGGTTCCCATGGGATCCCACTTATTGCTCTTGTTCTTTTTTAGTATTTTATTTTGGTTTTTTTTTAAACTAGGAATCCACAAAGACACATATTGATATATAACACATGCAATTTTGTACTTATATTGAAACAAATATACTAAATCTAAAGACAGTAAAAGAATGTTGTACTAGAATTATAAACCTGTTATGTACCACTGATGTGGTAAAGCAACTCTTCCCTTCACTGATGTCGTTATGAAAAAGAAGCTTAGCCACATTAATTTAGTTCCTCTTTAGTTCACTTACGCTGAAATTGTGAGCCATACTTACCCATTAAAGGTGCAAGTGAAAGCTTAGGTTCTCAGATTCCTTTCACAGACAAATAACTTACCATCTGTGAACGTGACAGTATCTGACTTGCTGTCAGGGCTGCTTCTTCTTCTGAGGACTCATCAGTATCTTCCTGGTTGGTCAAGTTCAAGCTGGGTGTGCTACCAGAGTACTGACATTCTTGAAGAGACGGTGTGTCACCTTTGTCAATACTGTCAAGAGAGCGCCTACGAACGCCCCAGTTGAAGTTGTCCATGCTTTCACCCTGTAATAAAAAAAGTTTGCACACATATGTATGTATGAATTTCAACATAATGAAATAGACAAGTGCAACACAGAAAACACAACTACTGAATGCATTATGAACAGAGTTTCAATCAGCCCTTTAATTTTATTAAAATTTTAAATACCTTGTTAAATGATGTTTGTAGGTAAATTAAAATATATGGCAAATGAAGTAGAAATCTTTTGAATATCTTCTTGGGAAGCAACTCAATATATAATCTAGAACTGTATCAATATCAGTTTTATGTATCTGACTAGCAAGTACAAACACACCACAGACAACAACAGATGAACAAGCCAGGGCACCAGGCTGCAACTTACCTGCAGCTCCTGGTTAGCAAAAAGGAAAACACATATAATTAGAAAGAACGAGGACAAACACTTAAAGATACTCTAGAACCAGGGAAAAATGTTTTATTACATAAGATTTGCCAACAGTAAAAGACTGATTCAAGCTCTGAAAAAAAAGCTTTAGTCAAAAAGCTAGTATTTGAAATAATTTATCTTTCTAACGGGAGATTGATTAAAAAAAAAAAAACAAACAAAACAAACTGATGACAAAACAGTAAAACCAGCATGCTTATGATACATTTTCTCTAGTGTAACATATAGAGCAAGTGTTTCAACAAACATTAGATGAAATCCTTTAACTAACACACATGAATCTAAACTGACCACATCCAACTGACAAAGCACCATCAACATTAATTATATACAGGCTGTAGAATAACCGATGTCTTCATTAACTGTTTCACCAGCTACTTTGTGTCGGTTTTATGAAATAAAATCTGAACACCAATAGCGGGATCCTTTCTGTTTGCATATTTTAAAGCTGGGATACTTGGGTTTCAAACACCAACATACTAAGTGAAATTCATATCTTAAAACCAGTACTGTTTTAATTCACAAGTACAGTAACAATCTTTCATTTTCTCAAGCACTCTGTCAGCCTTCAACAGTTCATCGAAGTAAGATGGAAAACCTGGTAAGTTCAATTCACCAGTGTACAGACCGTTACTGAAATACCTCATCTTGCCCCAAATGTGCAAGTAGGGGTTCCAAAACTGCTCTGAGTATCTCTTGTAATGACTTAAGAGATCATAGTGATGCATTAAATATGCAAAGCAAACTAAACATTTTGTGGTCTCTTTCTCTTTTAGTGATTTGGTTTGCTCCAAAAAAAGTGACAAGTTATGGCAAAGCAAAAGAATCCAGCTACAAAGTACTACTACTGTGGGATGCTACTCAAGTTTAATCTGAATATTACTCAGATTTTAATATAAATGGCCCAGTTCATACTGTTGACATTTAATTACTAGCATCAAAGAACTTTTTATATTTTTGGTGTAAAACTAGGCAGCTCTTATATGAAGTGCACAACTTATATGTAATGCCCTAAATTTGTACAGTCTGTGCTTTTTCTTTTTGTGTGTGTGTGTGCAAGTATAGCAGCACTGCATGTTGCATACAGGCAAGTAATGAGAAAGAAACTATCTTTTCTTCATTACGATCTGGTATTAAAATAACACAGAAAATGAAATTACAAGATTAACTTGATTTGGCAACATTTTCAACTTTTGGCATCCTACTTGCAAAGCCCCATCTAGTGTTAAAGTAGTGTTTTACTACTAATAAGCCTTGATTCTGAACTGTTTGACTACTTGCATTCAATATAGGAAATTGTATATGTATGGTGTGTGGTCACATATATGCAATAAACCATAATGAGCCTGTACTTTGGCTGAAGTGAAGCCATATACAGAAAGCATGAATAAAGTGAGATAAAACTAAAGTATTAAGGGGAAAAAAGCAGGATTTTGTAAAAAGAGCTAGATTAATCAGGAGAACAACCACCTTAGTGTTTAGATAGGCAGATATTATTCTTAGTAGACCTGCGAGGGTCTCCATTACTAATTCAATAATTTGTATAGACTATAACAAAAGCACTGAAAGAAACTATAAAGCATTTGATTTCTTCTCCCCAATCCTTTTATAGTTATACTTTAAAGCTACAGCAAATTCTGGTCTGAAGCCTTTTATTTATTCCAAACAAGCAACATTTTTTAACAGAACCTTTACTATTTCTTGATATTTAGTTTTATTTTACCTCCCCTTTCTTTTTTTAACAGGAGAAGTGGAGGAAATGCAAGAACTGCAACAAGCCAGATATAATGTAAAAGTCAATGCAAGCAATTATGGTGACCAAGTCAATCGTATATAATGAGATAGTATATCACACAGTTTGTAACTTTGAAAGCTATTCTTCATCTTTTCAAAATGCAGAAAAATATCAGGAACAAAGATTATGACATTTTCTTAATGTATTGTTCCATAAATAAGTGTTCTACTGCATGATACTCAGGTGTTCATCCTGTCATTGGCTTATACTGTCATATCACTTCACTTTCAGGTTAAGTCACTTAACCCCTCCAAAAAACACCCAACAACTTGCAACAACTTAACACCGCACAGTTTAGACACCTTTCTTTATCATGCAAGTTAAGCTCAGTAACATCATAAATTCTTCCCAATTGGACTAGTTAGAAGAGCTGCCAATTCCTTAGAATCGCACCAACATAACCTTATTTTTAAGATGTTCTCAAACGGAAATACACAGAAGAAATCCCAAGGTCTCACCTCTGCATCTTCCAATTCAACATCTAAAAAGTCAAAGTCTTTAAAAACTCCAAATTGCTGTTCACTGGTATTGTCTTCTACAGCCACTTCCTCCTCTTGAATCACTTCTTCAGTTGTTGAAATAAGACTAGTTTGTTGATCTCCAACTTCCAAGTCTTCATTAGAAGAAAACACAACCTGCAGATACGGGTAAAAATAGAAATTAAAAGTTCCAACTTCTCCAAAAGTCAGCTATCCTGCTTTCCTGCAATTTAATGGCATTAGCAGCAGCTAGCGTACCACTGTAACGATAATACTAGGGCACTGCAGACTGCAACTTGTTTCAAGACTTGCTGGATTTTATACTACATTTTTAAACCAGTGATATCATTGTCTCCTTAATGTAACTGAGAGCTGCAAAGGTTCAAATAAAGAGAAAAATATACCCCCAAACCTTCACCCAAACCTTCATTTTCATAACCACAATATTAATCAAACTTAAGAATAAAAAAAAAAAATCACAATAATCATCCAGCATTTCACAGGCCATACCATTTTTGCCTATCAGTTTCTGTGGAAGGACTGTATACCTATAAATAGGCACCCAATGCTGGCTTCCAGTGACAATAATCTTCACAAATTACAATTTGCTGTTTATTTCCATTTTTTATTTTTCACAATCCCTTCAGTTTCAGCTTTCAGGCATCTAATTTTATTTATTTTAACCTCCTCCACTAGATAAAATATGCAACTCTCATCAATATTTTTTCCCCAGCTAAGAACTTCTATGTTGCAATAAAAGATATTCTAGATGATAACCAAGACAGGCTACTCACTTCATTTTAAAAGCTCTTAATGTCATCACCACCATTAAGCTTAGTATGCCAGTGGGGGTCTTTTCTATGCCATACACTGAAGTAACACCATCGCCCTATTTTTACTCAACAGTTAAGACTATTGTTCCTACTGATACCCATGTTAATTTGAAGCCGTGTGATCCACTGGCCGTTTTCAATGGATTCGATGGTATTTTCAACACAGCATCAACATCCTTGCAGTCCTCAGCCACTGGCTGCTCCTTCTCGCTAAAGCACATCTTATTTATAATGGACTAGAATAGGGGAGACCTAGTTCAATCCCCTCGTCTAGCCAAGACAATTAAAATTCATATGTGCAGCCTCAAACATACAACACGCCATTCTGGAGTGGCAGTGTAGTCCTGCTCTTCTGTGAAGAAGTATTAAGGGTAAGTTTGATCAACAGAGCTCCTCAACATCAATCAATTTAATTTAGAGAGGAAAGATTTGAGCTCCAGTCCAAAGACTTAAAAAAAAAATATAATCTTGGTTTGATAACCAAGTAAGATAAAAAGTAAGAATTAATCCTAGTAATTTATCCTTGCTTTAAAATGTATAGTCTTCCCCCTGTGAGTCTGACCTAAATTCACTGAGACAGCAACATGAGCTGTGGCTGAATTTAAATACTGTTTTGAAACCTGTCTAGTAAAGAATGGTGCCCACTGGACTTCTTGAGGAATAACAGTAATTCATTACTTATGATTTAATCTCTTTTTAGTTCTTCAATTGGATTTGTGAATTGTTGAACCAAAATCAGTTTGTCAAAACTCACTCTTCATAAGTTCATCAATACCTGAAAACACAAAGGCATTCTCACTGCTGGAATTTAAAAACCAAAACAAACCACCATCACCACTTACTGAAGGATTCTTGGGAAGACCAGATTCTGGACCACACAGAGAAAGCACGTTCATTAGTTTCTCCCTAGTTCTTCTCTGAAAAATATACCAAAGAAAAACACATAGCAAGGCATATGCTGGAGGTCCAGGTAAAAACGTAAAACGTCTGCATTTTTTAACTAGCCATCTCGCATGCTGACTTCAATGAAAAGAATCTTACCATTTTTAATTTTCACCAGTATTAGCTTTTAGTTTATGCCATATTTACTGTTTTGCTAAGATGCAGTATAGACTTCTAATTAAAAGTCAACAATTACTTTTTTAATGTTTATAAACACTGTCTATAATATATGTATAATGTGTTTGAGAGACAATGTACCTGAGATAGCTGTGGTCTCTTCCAGCTGACAGGAACTAATGCATTTGAATTGGAGCCTGATGAAGTTGAAGAAGTGCTCCGGGTGACAGCAATGACTTTTGGCTTCCCATTTCGACCAGCTGCGCTATGTTGATCACCATACTTATTCCCAATAATGGGTGTCTGTCAAAGACAAGAAATACTTTCTTAAAATTCAAATCCGTATTAGTAGAGTCTACACATCTGATTTTAGAATTTAGAACTAGAATAGAATTTAGAATGTCGGAAGGTTTGTCTGTTTGTTTTTAAGCAACCTATGAAGCCCATGACCTAATCCACTGAGCACTGGTACACTGAGAAATATAAAGCTGAATAATCCTATCCTGCATAGCAGGCTGCCATTCTGCCCACTTGTGGTTTTTTGCATTATGCAAGATTTATGCTGGCAATCCAGTTATATATTTTTTTAAACGCACTTTAAAAACAACTGTGTTCCAAGTTCAAAAGATGCAAAGCTTCTCTATAGAATCGTTCACAGACATGAACAAACTGTTCTCATAGACTAGCAACCTTACTAACACACGCACACTTCTGAAAACCAAAGATCATATTCAGCCTTTGTGACAGTAAATGCTACTCCAATGAACTCTGTGGGAATTCATCTCATCTTTCAATTACTTGCATTCACTGAAACGTCCAGTAAGGAATTCACTACCAATTTAAGTAATGCTCCTAAGACAGAATCTATACTTCCGGTCATTACCTAGGGTCAGCTTCAACCAGGAGCCTTTACTGCTGATTACTTCTGAAGTTTCTACAATTTTACCATCCCTATATTACACTGCAGTCATTTGGCTACACTCCACTTTTCAGACATAGAATGAGTATCAGCTGTATTATTTCCAGTTCTATTGAACCCTAATTGGGGTGTTGTTTTTAACTACAGAGGCTTTTCTCCACTTGCATCCATCTTGCACTGAGGTTCCTATATTCTGTATCCTACTCTCCTGTAAGTTTTCTCCCCCCTTCCAAAGTCACGCCAAAATTGCCATACAGGGTTTTAATCCTCTCAACCCTTCATTTGATAAAAGCCTGGAACGTACAGCTGCAAGCAGCAGCCAGCTGCAGTAGCCTGTTCTCTGACACTGCAGAAATACCCTTGAGAATAATCATACTGACTTTTAGTAACTAACTCTCCAGACATTCAAAGGGGGGAAAAGGCAAAACCATAACATATAACAATTCAAAATTTATCTTTCAGTATGACTCTAATTACATGTATGTAAAACTTCAACATCTGCTGTTCTTAAAATCTGTATTTATTTTAATATATAAACGTGGAAGGCTAAAAGAAAACAAATCTGAGTTGGCAACAAAGTCATTATTGCATTATAATTTACATATAATAATTACCTCTGATATATCAAAATGAAAATCTAAGGTCTTCCCAGGTAGCTCCTTGGAGACATTATTAAAAATTTTCGTGAAAGAGATTTCAGGAGAACCTATGTCACTTCCATAAGACTTTGGAATATCATTTGGTACAACAAGGCTTGCTGACCGAGACACCACCAGTTTCAAAATATTAAGGGCTTCCTTCCAATATGGACTCTAAAGAGAACATACACAAATCACAAAATCACTTCAAACAAGGCCGCCGTTTTTACTGCACAGTAGGACTTCGCATTGATTGACTGCAAGATTCCCAAAACCAAAAGTTCTGATCTTCTACATGTGGCTGCAAGGTCCTAGCACAGGTGGTCAGCTGTGGACCTTCAAGTGCTGGGAAGGCAGCAGCAAGGTCATCTCATGGTGAGTGGTCAGGTCCAGCCAGCCAGGCTCACCAGCACCGGGTGACAATGCCAGCTGCACCAGACTGTTCTACGTCCCTCGCTCCCTGTATTTACACGATGTATTTTTTAGCATTGTCTGAAGTATCTGCCCTTCATGCCCCAAAAGATAAAAATTCATAGCATTTAAAAGCAAAACAACTTCCACTTCCTGGCATCTTTAATTATTTTACACCTATACGCAAGGTAAACAGAATTTGAAACAGACAAACTTTGTATTTCCTCAGACATTTTAAAGATCCTAAAAAAAAGAAAGGCAAAAACATTTACAAGGTTTTTACATAGTATCAAACCAATGGAGTGCTTAAAAAAGCCATGGCAAAAGTATGAGAGCTTAATAGGCAGAGCCTAAGTGAAGTGCACTCTCATTAAAATGATGATTAAGGTAAGGTAAATAATTCAGTAGTTTCAACTAGAGATTGTGGAGTGAATCACAGAACAGACTTCCACCAAAAGCAGTGCCTTGGGAGGGCTAAGATTTACCCTCCCAAAGATGTTAGGGTTCTACCTGAAACTTAAAATTGTCCAGTTTTTGAAATTAACAGGATGCCTGCTTTGGTTTGTTTGGGTTTTTTGTTTGTTTGGGTTTTTTTTTTTTTTTTTTAAATGAGGATACCATGTTTAAAATTTAATATATTTCAATAATTTTTTTTAAAAAAATATTGCACGGAGAAAAAAAAATGCCACTTTTAAGGCTCTAAGTAACGAAAGTCTCCAACAATCTCCTGAATTTCTGTGCATTATAAACATATAAAAACTAGTTGCAAACTTGAACCATCCTTGTAGCAACTTATATTTATTAAGATGCATTGTGATGGCAGTGGAAAAAACCCAGCTTAGTAGCACAACATTTAAACAAGACATGTTCATTTATGATCTTTTCTTTTGTCATTTATAGTGACGTGTTTTATTGTATCAAAAACACAAAAAATTCTCTGGAATATTTTTTTTGCTGCTACCATTAGTTTGATAGCTAACATCTTCTAATTAAGATTACATTCCATGGTAGCGTGGGCTTGCACACAAAGCTCAGATAAAGGTCAGAGGTGAAGCAAGCAGCCATCAGACTATAAAAACTAGAGTTAATGTTAATCATTCCATTTTGCCTAATGCACTCTGACAGGAGCATAATATCTAAAGTACATATCCATCAATAACAAAACATCCATGGAACGCTACTTTTTCCTGGTTAATTATGATTAAACCATTTGACTGAAATACATCTGGCAGTAACGTAATTCTGGAAAAGAGAAAAGGGGGAAGGCGGGGAAAATGTGCACTGAAATAGTTTAATGCTCCAGGGATTTTTATAAAATCTTTCAGCAAGATGCTAGACTTTCTTCTGTGAAATAGATTTTCAGTAAATTGTGTTCCAAGTACAAAGGATCAAATTACCTAAGGCAAAATATTATTGTTCATCTTTTGGGGATTTTCTTTAATAAAAAATACACTCAAATTTGTTAAGGTGCAACTAAATGTTCCTCACAGATGTATTAGCGAAAGTTGTTTAAATATGCATTTACCTGTAAAACTTCCTTTTGAACCAAAACATATACACTTAAATAAAACATTTGTGCAGTATTTAGCAGTAAGCATTTCTTATATTTTAATAGTTGAAGGATCATCTCCTTTAACTATATATGTAGACTTGCCTATATCTGTATAGTTGCACATTCAGTCAGGTAACTTGACCCACAAGATATAAATCAAATTAGACAAATACACAAGCATATAGTGAATTAAGTACATAGGACAAAAAAATAAAATACTATGGAATCTGACTTTGAAAACTATTTTTATATCTGCAGCAAATTAATTCCTCCAAACATTCAAGTGTAATTTCACTACCGCTTTAATAATAAGCAAAAAGGATTTTACAGTTTTTCAGAGTACCTACCTGAACATATTTACCAATAACTTTTATGATTTCCAAATTAAACTGCTTCACTGGTGCTGTGGATAGGTCAATATGACTCAGAAGACTGTAAATGATCTGCAGTAAGGACTGTTGCATACTGGATAACCCTTTCTCTAACAGCTAAAAAGAAGGTTTTTAAAATACAGAATTTAATTAGGGCCTAATGGCAGCAAAAAGTGAAAACAAACATTAAAGTATAGATAACTTCCATACAAATTTATTTTCCCATTCAAGAAACTTAAGTGTACCACTTCATGATCTTCAAAATTTTAACATCAAAAAAACCAAGAATGCAACAGAACAATGTTCTCTGTCCCAATTCAGTCTTTTACCTGGGTTTTGACACATTTACTAGCACAGATCTAAAGTACCTAATAAAGAAACACGTCTCACTAAACAGAAGTGTTCATACAAATTCAAAATCTCAAAGCTGTATGAAAAAACAACTACATCTATGCCTTAAAGAAGGCTGGTAAACACAATATTATGAACAAAATAAATACACATAAAGTCATTCATGAGAATGTACAAATATTTTTAAAAATAGCTTCATCAGCTTGAGTTGCTGTGATATATTTCACAAGTATATATTCAAAATCTTGAAGTAATATACTTTGAGAACCAGGTCTACAAGCTTTTTGACAAGCTACTTAAAGGTAATAAAGGTTTTCCTGTATGAATGGCTAGAAGCATATACTGAATTCTATAATTTAAATTATCTTTGATTATATACTATGCAATACTTACAATTGAACTGTGAAATTATTTTGTAAAGTTATGATAAGGACATCTTTAAATGTGTACTCAGCTAAAAAGAGGTCTCTTAAAATTTGCACTACGTACATTTTGCTAAAGACAAGACAGTGTGAGCATTTTATTCATGTAGTACAGAATTTAAATATCTACTACTACAAAATATAAAACCACTACTACCATAAAAAGGGACCTTTCATTAGGGGGATTATCATTTCAATGTACATTTAAATTGTACACGCCAAAATGGCAGCAGTCATCCCTTTTCTATATTCTAGAACTTGTTAATGTTATTCTGCCATTATGGAAGGTGCACTCCCCCCCCTCGACCCAGCTCTCCCCCCCCCCCCCCCCCCCCCCAGTGTTCAGAATCATGAAAAATAAGGAATTAGCAATGAGTATGTGCAATGTTGATCACAGACTAACATGAGATACACTTTTATTAAATATTTACCTCTGCAAGATAAGTTACGAGGTTAAATGTGGCATCTGAGAAAGAGTCATGCAAGTATCTACACACTACGTTAATCCAGTTAGAACAGTCTCTGGAATAACTGTGCGTACTGTATAAACTCATCATATGAGCCAGATTGGCAAGAGTTGGTGATTTCTCCTCTGCACAAACCTGAAAAGCAAAAAACATATTTAATTATATTAGAAATAACAAATTTTTAGCCTAAGCACTCACGAGTCATTATGCATTTCTCCCAGATTCCACTCTATTTTCTAGTAACTGAAATCGAACTAATCACACAAGCAACACCCACAGCTTCTGTTGAACTCTGGTACTGTACCATCCATGCTTCAAGTTTACTACTCATACCAAACTTATGTCAAGTACTCTCCCTAGCTAGTAGTGCAAGCATTTAAGGTAATTTCTGGATTTGCACCAGGCATGTACTCCTTTGAGATGGCCAGCGCAGCTGAGTGATTTACATATCACAGTTTGGACAGCCAGAGGGCTAGGGCTGCATCTCCTACCACAGACAGGGCTTTCGCCCTCCCCTTTCCACATTCTTCCTTAAAATGCAGGCTGCCAGGCCAGCACACCACCAGCTTGGCTGCCGGCGTGCACCATGCGCTGCTTTAACAGACACTACCGTTCAGAAATATTCCAAGGTTAATCGCTGTATACACGTAAAAAAAAAGAACATACTACCTTTTCTTCTCTACCTACTAGCCTGAAAGGATCACATCCTTCTCAAATAAATTAGGAAGTGTTTAAAAATTCACTAAGTTTACATTTAAAATTACAAACTGAAAAATTAGACCAGTAAGAAAAAGTAATTGATAACGTTAATGAGGAAATCTGTTCTTTACATCTAAGTTTTACAGAATAAGCTAAAGGTGTTTTTTCATTGACAAAGGGAATCTCAGGGGTTGGTATGAGGTCCAACTATATAAATTAGGACTAGGTAACATCTTTAAAATATAACCTTTTGTAGTCATTTCCATATGACTATTATAATCACATAGAAGTATTACATAAGGGAGCAGGAAAATACAGAAATAATGCTGGTATAGACTCCTGGATATTTCTCCAGGCATCATTTTACCTACCTTTGCTATCCTGTCAGCTGTTTCTTTACAAAACTGAGTTGGGTTATCAAAATGTTGGATCAGATGAGGAAGTAGGCACAAGATGTTTAGGGGAAATCCTAAACACATACATAAACACAGTTACATGAGCCCTAAAGATTTTTACTATGACTTAATTTAACATGGAGTTATCTGTCATTTAGGAACCCTTACAGCATGATGCACACATTCACACAGATATATATATTATACATACACATACATGTACCTAAGTGTGTATGTATGTAGAATGTATGTAAATGTCTGTGTTAGGTATAAATACACATAAGATGAAAATAAAATCATCGCTGGATGAATTAAGCAGAACCATGAAACTGGACAGCTTTAGGCAGTACAGCCACATCGTTTCTAAAATGTGTAAATGTTTGAAATAGTACTAACTGAGTTACTTAGCACAACATCATGAAAAATACTACACATGCTCTAAAAACTCACTTGTAGGCAAGTTTAAAGTAAGTTAATAGTCAATACATAAAGTTTATGTGCCGTATTTCCTGACAGATAATCATAGTCTGTAATGTATTTGCACTTTCTAACACTGTAGCATTAACAACTGCAAAAAGCATTACTGAAGGGTGGTTTGTTTTTTGGTTGTTTTTTTTTTTTTTTAATGGCAAATGCATGATTCTGCTGATGTTGATTACACTTAATTAAATTTAAAAAAATATGCATTTTCATTACATATGCATTTAATAAAGATACCTGCTAACTGAGAAGGATCCACCAAAGCATGCCTGGAAATTGTGATGAGTTTACTGAGGAGATGAACTGTCATTTCTTGTGTAGATGCTGAAGTAAAGCCTTTAAGGAAAAGCTGCTGAAGGCCTGGAAAATTATTCCATTTCAGTTTATTCTGCACCTTCTCTATCTTTTCCCGACTCTCTGATTTATCCAGAGGCAAGTGAATAAGAAGTTTGTTGAGTAGCTTGAGAGCCAAAAGGTATTCATACTCATAATCTGACTCTAGCAACGAAGCTGCAATCCAAAATATGGTGGCCATCAAGTTGACAGGGTCAGTAGTGGGCTGCACATCATATATCCCTCCCTCTCTCAGGGAGGAAAGGCTTCTAGTCCTGGCCAAACTTCCACCATGATTTATCCTTCCATCCATTATATCCAGTGTGTTGCTCCGCCGACGATCACCTCTCCGCTCACTGATTAAATTCAGTCTCAAAGAATTACTCCTTGTATTGCTGTAGTATCCCAAACAACTGCCACTATTAATGGGACTTGTGCTTAGGTTTATCTGTCCAGTGCTTTTCCTATTAGCTGCATACTTGTTTCCCATTACAGATTCATGGTATGAGGTTCTAAAATAAAAATCAGTATTATATATTATTCCATGCGAAATATTTAATAACCCAGTTTAGAAAAAAGGAAGAAAGGAAGAAAGATGTGTCGCTAATCACATATATACACATACAGTGAATACTCCCCTTCATCACTGGAACAGTATTGTATATGAAAATACAGAATTTCTACATATATTAACAAAATATCCTTACAGCGTAAGGACAAGACTGTAGCATCCCAGTATCTCTGCTACCAAATCTATTCATTACCATATCAGAATACCAAAATAGTTACATAACAATTTAGTAAAATCAGAAAAAGCCTACAGCATGTAAAAGATTATTTGAAGACCTAGCATTCCAGCTTACTTATAGATGTGATAAAGATAAAAAACCAAATGAATTAAAAAATGAAATTATTTACTTATTACCTCCTATTTGTCTGAAGTATCTGACCCAGAAAAAACAACACCTTCCAGTTCTGATACTATCAAACTGAATATATTCCTAGAAGTCTCAACATTTCAAAAAATTTTGCTATGAAAGCATCTGTACATTTAGAATTTTTTTTTTCAGTTTGATAAAAAGTCATTGAGCTAACCACTCAGACTTTAATGAGACACACAAATGACTGTTCAAATACACTTCTATATGGACAACAAACCTGAGGCTTAGGACAGAAAAGCATTTGCTGTGACTGAAGAAATTTATTCTGTATTAACTTTGGAATGGAAGTATTTATTGCAGTATAGGAGTTTTCATCTGTGAGCCTTAAATTATCTTTTAAAGATTGGTGCCATTACCTTCATTATACGTATAGGGAAAAAAATAAGACCTCAAAAAAACCCACACTATTAATCAAGGTCAGTAGGGCCCAATTTAAAAAGGAAGTTCTAAATATACTCAGTGCCTTTATTTTGAGACGTTTTAGAAGCACTGACATTTCAGAGTTGAGCCATAAAGAACATCTTGAACATTATCTTTTTTTTTTAAATTGGACCCAAGAGGTTGGAAAGGTAGCAGAGATCCTTTTCAGAAAATCTAAGTTCTTACGAGTTTTGCTTAAGGCAGAATCATAAAACCATAAAAAAGCAAGCAATTTTGGTATAAGGATACAATTATTCTGCAAAGACAGCAAGAAATCATTTCATTATATTTGTAATGCAGATCTTTAATAATTCAAATGTATAAAAATGTGTAATGTAGCTTGACTAATAAAAGAACTTACTGAGAAAGGGCAGAAAGCAGATCATAATGCTTCATGGTTTCAGCCAACGTATCAATAGCAGACTCTAAGGTTAGAAGCAGTTCTATGACAAAACCCTGGGGAAAGCCACAGGTCATTATAAATTACGCAATATGCACAAGGAAGGTCACAGATCTACTGAGTAGCGCTACAAAAACATAAAATCTGTATCTGTAGTTAAATTGTTATTTCATGCTTTAATTAGAATGCAATTTTGATGAGGCAGCTCAAATTAGCAGTGTATCTTCAAGACATGGAAAAGCTTTATTTCTAAATATTTATAGAATTCATTCTGTTTGCATTATTTTTAAGGATGAACTTAGGGATGGAGTCACTTAGACTCTTCTTTAGGTGTACAATGACACTGAGTTGGACAGTTGTTAACACTTAATCAGGTTAAGTTCTTAATAAAAGAGAACAAATTATTTTTAATATGGCTGATCTTAAGATTCTAACTACGCAACAGAAGGTGTTTTCAGGAAACAGATGTATCACACTGAAAGTTTCTATTGCTGTAGAAGAGAATGTGCGCAGCTTATCTTTTCTCATTTAATTAGATGAAAATTCAGGAAGTGTCACAAACAAAACTGCTTTGATAACTGCAATATTTTTATTTTAAAATAAAAAGCAACTGAATAAAAAATGCTTTTAAATTTTACTGTCACTAAAATAATTATTCAAGTATGTTATTCAGGCAAGCTTAGCTTTCTAAGAAATTGGGGGAAAGATTTCAAATACCTGAGCTTCTTCTCCTGCATCTCCAACAGTTTCTACTAGTCTGGAGAGAACATCAGAAAGTGTAGATGCAGTAAGAGGCTGCTTCAGAGCCCTGAAAATCTGAAAGGATCTCCCAGCATAATGTCGAGAGGAGCACGAAAGCGCAGTTTGCAAAGCAACTTCACTGAGACGGTGTTCCAATTGAAATCCTCCTATAAAAGTAAATAAATACTGAAGCAACACAATGCATTGTAAAAACCAAAATCAACTGAATTTAATGAAGAGTAAATTGCCAAAGTCATTCCTAACTTTAAAATACTCTCATCTTCTACATTTTTCTCAAGGGCTATTGCTGTCAAAAATCCTTCCAGGCATATAAACTCATATTCCAAAATACTTAACACTGGGGAGACTTGCAAAGAATAAAACATTTATGATATGCATATTAAGTTTCCACAATAAATTAATATTTTTTTTTCATTCCTAGAAGACTATATTTAAATCTGTCATAATAGAAACATGAACTGAAGTGTGCAACACACAAGAAAAATTTATTACTTAGAATCAGTAAGTGACCACCTAGAGTGATTTTATAGCTAAACTGTAAGTTTACCGCCATTTAAAAAAAATCCGTTTAGTCTGCAGACTTGGATATTCTATCACCCATTGACTGTTTTCAAACATACCTGAGCTAGACTGTTTAAATATAGATACCACATGCTTTAAAAACACAGTTAACTGTTCAGCACTTTTTATATTAGGGTTCTTGGCTGAAACGTCTTCATGATTCCAAAGTGGGCCTCTTTTTCTAAAAATATAAAAATAGAACAAATACTTAACAGAACATAAATCATAGCCTTTGTCATTAATATTATGCAAATATTATTTTAACCTTAAGATCAATTGCTATTTATCTACTACTTATCCCATAAAAGAAACCATTTAGAACTGCAGACACAGATCGGAAAGAAGTGTGACAACTGCCCAATATTATGTAATGATTTACAAGAAGTTAATACAAGGTGAAGAGCACTATATCAGATCCAACTGAAATAACAGTGCAAGTTTAGGAAGAGAGGTTCTCTGTTAGACAATAGTTATGTAACAAAGAACCAGCACAGCTAACACCATTATACGGTCCTTGGAACAGCCACCTTCCTATTTTCTTCCCATCAATACACCACACTATTCTAAATTTAGGCTGATGTAAAGCATAAGTAATCAACAGCTTTGAGAAACACACAGGATTTCAGATTTACACAATCTTGAAAGCTTTATATAAACTATCATACAAACTGCACAAGTGTTGATGGTTTTACAGATGTCCTTTGCCACAAACTACTGGTTTTTGAACAGCCAAGCTCTCTACTACTGGGTAATCCATAAATTCCACACAAATCTTGCGGCTCCCTAATCATCTTTATGTATTCCAGACCTAGTCCTTTGCATGGAAAAGGAAATTCTATAAACTGTATGGCAAGCAAAGATAACAGACCTGCGTAGAACATGGCAAAAGACTTTTAAACACTCAGGACATGAAAGGGTGGCCAAAATTCTCCGAAATTGTTGGAAAGTTAGAGTTGTGCATAAGCTGTATCACATAAAAACACTGCAGGATTAAACTATCTCTTACTGGTGATAGACCAGCCAAAATCAGACAATGTGACCCTAAATAGTAAGGATTTTGCTGTAACTCCACAAAATACATGTCTTGACAAAAATGAGAATTGAAATCTTACCTTGAGGTAATAAATTCTATGAGAGTTTTCACTTTTTCATCCTGCTCTACTGAAATGTCAACCTCATTGAGGATTGTGGTGTGCAGATGAGAAATGGCAGCACTTGTATTTCCTAAACTGATGCTAGAAGAGGTAGAACTTGAACTAAGCCCTGAGTCTGTCATTGGGGAGGGCTGGTAATCAGGTATAAAATCATGAACACCTGCTGAAATAAAACCAAGATGATAATGCACTCTTAAGTTGACAGTTAATATTAAATACATAAAAGAAAAAATAGCCCTCTAAAAAAATAAATCAGTAACTTAGCAAATGCATGAGAGTAATTTAATGCAATAATTTCAATGAAGTCTGATATATACAAAGTCTTCACATGACTGGACCCTTAATAAGGAACTGCTAGATCCCTTTTAAAAACTACTGTGTTGTGTTTGATTTTGTGTTGGTAATATGACAGCTCATCGGTTTCTGAGCATCTCTTCTTAAGAAGTTGAGACAAATCATATAAACTATTCAATAATGTGCAGATAATGGTTTTGTTAAAACTTAGCCCCAGTGTAAGTACTTGAAACTAGTGAACACTACGTATTAGGTAGTGAACTGACCCTAGGCAGAGCCCCTCTAGCTGCACAAAGTTTCTCTGAAGTTAGTTTAACCTTGCTGCTGTTAAGATTTTTCTCTGCATGTAAGGAATCACGTGGCAATAAAATACAAGTGCAGTAACTCCCTTACATTATGCCTCTATCTATGAGGTGCTGGGAGAATGTAAACTGGCAAGGAACTGGTCATGAACCTCTGACTGTAACAATTGTACTTAAGTTTGAGAATCACTGATATCCACCACAAATTTTCACTCTACAGAGCCACAGGGTTCGGACTAGGGTATCAGCTGGCCCAAATAAAATTTAACATCAGCTCGTCTGAACTTGTGCTAGGCATGCATATCTGTAATTAACCTTAACATAATCATTAGCTGGAAATGTTTGGTGCTGATCTTTCTCTAGTTTCTATCTGACATTTTTGTTTTAGTAATAGCAAAATACTCAAAATACTGTGTCACGTTTAGACAGTTTTACCCAAAACTGTAAAGATAAGGAATGGAATGGTTTGTATAAGTCACTATACAGGTGGCACTGGTGAAGTTCTGTGAATAGCTTTACATAAAAGAATTCTTTCACTATGCTTGTTTTTTAATTCCTTTTTGCTATGAATATCAAATTCACAAACCAGATGAATATTTTTTGGTTGGTGACAAAATCACTTCTGATGTGAACAGAGAGGAAACAAATTGTGTAGCAATATGCTGCCACCTACTGAAATAATATGAAACTAGGTTTCAAAAAAATTAACTATTTCACATTTCTTTAGAAACTACAATAGGCTCACATCACTAAAATGTTCCTTTCATAAAGAAACATAGAAAATATATAGTTTCCTGTATAATTATAATATTGTAACATTAAGGTGAAAATTAGTAGGTAATAAAACAATATTCTGTCAGCCTATTGAACAATGCAATTACAACTGACAAAATTCAGAAATTTAAAGTCGCTATAAACAAGTAAGAGATGTTACCTTCTTGGGTTTTATTTTCAAGAGCATCATAAAACCTGCTGTATTAAAGATCTAACACACAGAGCTTCTTCTGTGGTTTCCACTACTATTTCATCATTCAACTGTGCTCCCTATTCTGATGACTGGGCACAAAGTGCTAATGTGAACCATATTTGTTCTGACAATTAAAATCTGATGAAATACATTTTCATGCCAAGGGCTTAGGAAAATATTACAAATAGCAGAAATGTTCATAATGGCTTGAAGAAAAGATAACTCTCCATGTCATTTTAACAAGCAACACTTAATAAATCTAAAGCATACCTGTGAAAGTATAATCTAAATGGGTAGTTTGCTTGACAGTAAGCACCCTGGACTCATTGAACTCTCTGTTTCTGAGTAGGACAGAAGCAACAGACTGGACATTACTGCCAGATCCCATCACTATCAGTAGATGCAAAAGCAGACGTTTACAATGCTCATAGACTTCAGGGTGACAGTGGTCAAAACCTAACACAAAAGGAAAATGGAGAAACTTCATTACATTCAAAGGGCACGCTGAATTAAATTATTTATAAAATAGCAGCATCCAAACTGGTCTGTTATGCTTTACTAAATAACAGATACATAATTCACTAAATGTTTTTTCAGTGTTTCAATATAAAAACAAAAGCGTACAGTTTAACAAACAATATATCCTCTTGTTTCTCACAGTAACTTAATAAATTAAGAGCAGTAAGAACTTAATCTGTGTTCTGTATGAAAATTACTACACAGAGAAATGGAAAAAAAATTGAATTTTACTGTGACTTCTACAAGGGAGAAAGAGGTAAAAGTAGCTCCAACAGAAAGTGCCTTGAAACAACTCCAAAACAATCTTAATTATATTCATATTAGTCAAGCTAACAGATATTTAGTTGAATTTTAAATAGTGTAAATATTAACAAATTAATGATTTAATTTGAAATTGAATTTCAAATTAAATTGAAATTGCAAAAACCAGATTAACAACTCAATACAATGGCAAACATTAATTTAGATGTGGAAAAGAAAAGCTACATAAATAGCTACAATTCCTCAGTTACCAGACATATTTCTAAGAATGTTGTTACCTATAAAAATTGCATGAAGCAAAAGATGCAAGTATCCTCCCCATTCCACCTTTACACTGTGGTCAACTATCAAGTCAGTCAAAAGGATCACTGCTATATTGCATCTAAAAACAAAAGAGTAATTTGTTAGAAGAACCTAATGTCAACTTCACGTAGAGCTGCAAAGAACTTGGTGTGTTACTAACCACTGTTTCTTTTTAAGTCTACAAACATCTACACAGGTTGTATTATAAGGGAAAAGACGAATGCTCATAATGAAGATAGAAAAAAATTAATCCTCCAAATTAAAAAGCTGAGAAATCTTAAACTGCTAAACCCATGAGTAAAATCACAGAAAACAAATTAGTAGATTTAAAGACAGTAGATAGTACATTTTTATCTGCTATCTTTAAGTCACTATATGTGTGCAATACAAATTAAAATGTAATGCCCTGCCATCAGCATTGTTAAAACAGCTACCTGTGAAGTGACATGCCCGGAGGAGAAGTTTCAGGCAAGTAATCCACCAATGGTGACCAGCAGCCTCCAGTCGGTGGAAAAGGTAGAGGCTCTCCTTGATTGTGCTCCATCACCTTCAACCGCCAGTTTGAATACAGAGGCATTGAATCACCTAACACAATAGGTAATTAAACCGGGAAAATAAAATATATATTATATGTTTATGTATTATATAGTCTTCTAACAAAATATTTTAAAATTCTTGAAAAGCTGAGATGTGGGGGGTGGGGGGGGTGGAGGTGTGTGTCTGTGTCTGTGTGTATGTCTCTGTGTGTACGTGTGTGTCTCTCAATGGGATGGACCAGCCACAAACAGTAGTAGTTGACACAGTTTAAAAAGAACAGAGAAAATTGTTATTTCTTTCAGCATAAGGATGATTCTACAAAAGCCACACATATAAAAGAGTAAGATTTTGCTGAATAGGTTCAAAAGTGATGGATGGATGGATGGATGCACATAGGGAACATGGATGCACGTAAGGAAAAAAAGGCAAAGTAATCTAATATAATTTCCTTTAATTTCAAAACTCATGTCAGATGGGGACTTAAGGCTGGGTCCCAAGATTGTACTGAACTCATTTTGAAGAGCTGCATTCCACTATAGGCTAAAGAAGTATTTCTCAAGAGTGCCTCTCTATAGGTCTCACGAGCAAAAATCCACCAGTTCTACATGTCAGGTAATGCCAGCCTGATATATGGGGAAACTCATAATTTGCCACTTTTACAACAGCATAGTCCAATCCCGCTGCTTGACAAAAGTCACTGCTCAGAAAATCATTACATTTTTCAAGAAAACACAGAAAGACATTTAGTTTTGATTAAGCAAGCTTCAAAAGTGGAAGAAACATCAGCTATTTGGTACCAGTATATTGTGTTACATATTCAAAATATTTTTCTGGTTTTAAATGAGATGTCTTGGACTTGAGAATGATCGATTAAGGCTAGAAAGAAGTAAGACGACTGCCTTAACACTTCAATGTTTCAGTGATTCTACCAGTTGTCCTTCTGGAAGTATAGCTGCCGAAGTTTCAGAAGTTTACACATGTATCAGCGCGTTACCGCCTTCTTGACCAGAAGTGACAAACTTCTTACTGATGGAATGTGTGAATTATTACCTGCTTCAGGTTGCTATCACAAATAGCAAACAAAGATGAAAATGACCACAACTAAGATACTGGAAATCAGCCATCCAAGCAGTAATAAAGAAGGTCCACCAACCTGTTACTGACCCAAAGTTTAGGAGATCTGCATGAGTATGCCCAATCTTTACAAGAAGCTCTTAAAGGACATTATGTTCCACTTTCTTGAAAGAGGTGATATGAGCTACATATTCACTCTAACCTTTATGGTCTGCACAGAATCAGTCATTAAGGAGTGCATAAGGAGATCCTAATGGACTCCATTGCTTCAATACAGTGTGGGACACACCACATTCCGTACTGACATGCAATGCTCAAAATGCAGAAATGTACATCCCGTTGTTCAGCAGGACAAGAGAAGTACGGAAAAGGCAGTACTGTATCATGTGCTGTAACAACCTGACTGGCAGCAAAATCAACTGTCAATAAAAAAACTGAGTGAAACGTAAGAGGACAGTCTGTGGGAGCACTGGATTAGACTGAAAGTCTGGATCAGACTGAAAGGTATCTGATAATCCCATGCAGGGTTAAAGTGCAGTCATTTTAATTACTAACAGCTTGTTAGCCGAAACCAGTTTCAGTCAAACAAGTACTCTGACAAAGCATACAAACCCCACCCATGTAAAGCATGGATTACTGTCTGACCGATGTCCTCATTTTTGCCTAATTACATGACCTGTTCAGCTTTCCCTAGCATTGCAACCATGATTTTATATCTTAGGCACTGGTACAAAAGTAGCCACAGTTAATAAGCCTCCATTAAAGAAAAGACTTGAAAAGAATATGGAGTTTCAGGATAATTTTTTTCCTATTTCCTTACTGCTGCACCTCAGAAAAAACAGATCACATTATCACAAAAAACAATCCAAAAAACATTTTCAAAACAATGTTGAAAATAAGAGCAAGATCCTTTTCCCCCTCCTATATTTTCCTTTACTATGGCTTCTCAGAAAGTTCTGTACTCTTTTTTTTTTTAAACAGGCCAAGGACTGCTATCATTTAAAAGCACTATTACTTATAATTTTCTGGGGTTTTAAAAAAATTTTTCCCCATCATCTTTTTCCTCATTTATCTCATTTTCCTCATGCTAATCTCTTTTGTTTCTTCTGCTTAATCATCTCTCTTTGGTGTTGGTACTGGCAAAAAACCAATAGAGTAAAACCACTTCATTTGAGAAGATGTTCACAACTCATTCCAGAGGACAAGGGAAGGAAAGAAAGTGTATTATCTTCCTTGCACATTCTATTGTAATCAAATGTATGCTAGACTTCAACAGCAGTACTAAGACCAAAGAACGTTAAAAACCCAGTTATTTTTAAATAGATTTGAGAAAAACCCACAGATAATGCTTATTTCCTCATGTTCCACAACCTTCAGCTAAAGTATTAATACTTGAAAATTTTGTCTTCTATCCACAGAAATATTGTAAAATAAAAATATTACTTTTTTCCTCTTCGTATGATCCTCCAGAGCTGCTGCTGTAGCGAGATTCTAGTCTGTGGTGCTGGCGGTTTAAGTTACTATTCAACCCGCTGTAGATGTCTAGATGTACATAACTAGAACCAAATAAAGCAGCATTAGTAACTGACGTTCTGTGACAAAAATTAATAGGGGCTTCTCAGTAAAACTGTATTTTAGCAAAACTAAGTGTTATGTAAAAATATTTCATCTTACAAGGAAAATCAATGCCAGATAAGGGGATTTGAGGAGAAAATCCACTACAAATTACATTACTGTTAGATAATTTTCATTAACATTTAGATACACTAAAATATTTGTTACCATTACACGCAAGTGATTTCTTCTCACTCTTGAGCAAAATAATGACAACCCCATTTGATCTGGCACAGACATGTACATACACACACAGAGTCTAAGATCCCACCTCACTAATCTGGTAAACTATAAAGAAATCAGAGAAATGAGAGTGCTAAAAGCACAATTTCCAAGCTATTTTGTAGGTAAGTTTCTAAAATTCTTTCCTCCTGGCAAGTCTAAGATGTACATGGTATATCCTACCAAAAAGCATTTACCCTGGGGAGGTGGTTAGACAACCCTACAGCATACGCCAAAACTTGCAGAGACTTTCAAACCACCTTCATTACCTTACAAGTTTCTTCAGCTCCAGCCCCCACAGCAGCCAAATACTTGTCTGTATATACTGTGAAAATACTTATCTTCACACAGCTTCCCCCTTCCCCCCCAATTTAACTGAAGTATCAGGGTTGTCTCTATCAATATATTTACTAATCTAACTATATTGACATGATTATCCTAGGGAAGAAAAAAAGTGTCCAACTGGGAAATTATATGGGAAATATAATTACTAAGGCTCTCAAACAAGTTGTCACAAAATACTCATTTGTGAATTTACCGCATAGTAGCTACTCTACAGTAGGAGCACTTCTGTCTGTGCACACTTTTTATCATGTTAATTAGAGAATCCCTACTCCCTTTTCACTTTAAGCTTAGCCAGCTCATATTTAACACAAAAGGAAAGCATGCCCACAGTCAGTTACTGTTGATCTCCATGTTCACACCCTGACTAAGTCTATGTTAGCTGTTTGCCCTCCACCACCCTCACATCGGTACCACTGTCTGGCAAATTTCTCCAAAAGATTGTTCTTAAGAAGCTCAAAAATTGAGGAGGGAGGAATCTGTTTTAAAACTAGCTGGAAAGGATCTTGCCAGATAACAGGCATCCAAATACTCTTAACTGGGAGAATAAACTAGCTTTCAACACACAGTCACTGTTGATTTCTAGTGAGCTAGTAAATCCATTTGTGAACTGGCTACATTACTGAACTAGTAACATTTGCCCTTGATGTATCCACAGCCATCTGCAGTATAATTTCTCTTACATAAACATATACAATCCAGTGTAACAGTAGCCAATTTAGGCATCAATAACAATATAGCTATAGCAATACAAAGCCTGACCCGGACTGATCCCTTCATTTACTCAGTTTCCTCTAAAGCTTTTTGAGTTCAAATTACAATTGAGGCTGGTACTGTTAATCCCAAATAGTATTCCAGTTGGGTTACATAAAACTTAGAAAATTTACAGTCACGTATTTCCTGCAATGCAGATTTACTTGGAGTCATTGGGATGGCTTTTATAAATACAAGTATTTATAGTACCTACTAGGAATTCCTGTAGTTCAACTAATAACCGCTCTTTGATGAGATACTTACTTCTCTTCAATATTGTCTTTTATATGTTTACAGTCAGGGTTCCCATCTGTGGGAGCTACCATTGTATTGCTACTAGAAGTGGTACCTGTGAATTATAGACAAAGAAAAAGATTGATCAATAAAAAATAGCAGTCTTAAGCAATACATGATGACCCTTGTTTACTTGTCCATGCCAAGAGCCCTAACCAGGTTTACACTACAGCAACTGGCACAAACTGAGCCACAGAAATACATATAAGAAAAAAAAATAATAAAAAAGTGGTTAGACTAAAAGATTCTGAGATATTACCATAATTCCACTAACTGAAAAAAAAAATCAAAATAATCCGTTCTAGGAATCTCTGAATTTTCAACACAAATTAAGTAGAAAGGCTTGCTTTTGAAGCTGGATCTAAAGACCTTTCTTTTCGGTTTTCTATGTCTCATAGTAATCTGTAAAACTTAGTTGGACTCCGGTATGCAGTTAATTCAAACCACAGACAGGTTAGGGATTAAAATCTAACAGCCTGCAGAGTCAAGTTTGTACCAACTTCTTTTTAAGAGAAAACTGCAACCATTACACTGACTGAATGAGCACAATTGGAATTAATTTTGTACCCGCCCCACAGATTTTGCTACTCTCAACTGCACTGCAGTACAAGGGCCCCATAATTGTTTTTCATACTTTTAAAACACTTTAACGAACAAGTGCCAATGCATCCACCTTGTGATCCAGATAACCCCTACGTGATAGGTCAAGGCTGCTTCATAACACTGACAGCTTTGCAGCACAAAAGCTAAGTGCTACCTTAGATACCCTCATATCCACACCTGTTGCGGCTCACTTTGAAAGATGCTTCACCAAAACCAGACAGCTTTTCCCCACATTTCTCAGCATGTTCTTGGACTGAATCATGAGGTGGACACTTATTATATTTTCAGTCAGTTTTTTTTGATGACTGATCTATAATTAATTGTTAAGTACTTCTAAATAAATTCTCCTAAGTAAGTGTACTTAAATCATCTTGAATAAATACCTATGGATGCAGCTTGTGTCTATAACAGAACTTCAAATTTAATTTATACAGATTTCAAATTACATAAATCTTGCCAGTTGTTTGACTGAATTATGACATAAAAGTGATATAGTGAGGGTAAACAGTGCAAGATCTGAACAGAGACAAAGTCTAATACATATTAATACAAACCTGTGTTCCTTGTGAACCTGTCATGTGTTCTTTAATAAGACATTTGGGTACACCAAAAACTGCAGATTTTGTAAAACAAACTTTTAATCTTGATTTATTTTTAGAAACACAACATTGTACTGCTATTGAATGTTTACAGATGAACTCCAATATTGTAACTGATTGATAATAGAGCATTTATCATTGACAATAATAAAAGTTTAATACATTCTCACCTGAAGTGACAGAGGGGATTTTGTAACTGGAAGTAATGCGGTAGTACGGTGGATTATCCATATGGGTGACTCCTGAACTGACAGGATCTGTAAGTTGAAGCTCACTCACCAGCTCTTCTAGTAGTTGCATTGTTTTATCTCTACCCAAATAAACAATAACTTTCTTTACCTGCCATCAAAAAAAGTATATATTTATATAAAATATAAATATATATCAAATAACCTGTACATAAAATAAAATTCTTATTGCAGTGAGTTGATTTTAAAAAAAATTAATTTAAAAAGGAAAATCAGAGATTTGAATACCACAACTTGTTAGAATCAGTATCTACCTGCACTGCAGTGAGGATACATGAGACTTACTCTAGTTCTAAGAAAACAAAATGGCTTTTACAGCTGTCAATAGTAGCAAGCATCAGAAACATATCACAAGATTAAGAAAAGTAAGTCTCCGGAGTTCACTTGCAGTTATTTAAGAAGCAAAATGTTTTCTTACAAAGGTTTTAGCAACACCCAAGGTCAACACTGGAGAGAATGTATTCTGATATAATTTCTTTTTGATACTTCACAGCTGTGTTCTACACCATTTCTTTTCCAGCAGGTATCATATTTTCCTTCATGCTATTCTGCAGTGCTCTCACATCGGCTTTGATAAAAAACAGAATTAGTTTTGAGGGGACCTGAGGTGGAGATTTTTTTTGTTTTAATACTTGGTCATGTGAGAATAACCACACTATCCCTACATGGCATGACGGGTGCTTTATTTTACTATATTATCTGTCTGCTTTTTAGGACTATCCTAAATTATATTATGGGGAAAATATTTAATTCCTACAATGCCTGAGGCCTTAATATGCTCTGGTAAGAATAAACACACAACTATATCAATATTTCATTCAACATATAGTAATTAAGGATTCTTCACTACACCTTACTTCAGCAAAATAATCCTGGTCACTCCTAAGCAGCAGCAGATGGCTGCTAGTCAGTGATTACCCTATAGATACCAGTGAGTTCAAATTTTTTATTCTGACATTTTCTTGAGTCATTACTGCTCAATGATTCATTTCCATCCTTTTGATAGAACTCAGAGCTGAACAGTAAGCAAGTGATCCAGGGTGTTTGACTCACGGAATTACCTTATCACCTTGTTCAAACCATACATGCAAAGGCTTTGGGATGCAACATTGAGCTAGATTTCCTGATCTGCAATGAAAACTTCTGCCAATCCATGAAGAACTTAAGCTGTCCTTAGTAAGAACTTCATAATATTTTAGGTCCCGATTGTTTACTTCATTTCTAGTTTTTTTGATTAGCAAATCCTATAATAATTTTCTATTGAAAATATTACTCACGGAACTATCTTATCTCTTCCTAATGAACAGAGACCAGCCACTGCAGTAGATTTGCATCTAATGAGTTGTTCAGTATACTTCTAATAAAATTACTCTAAATTTAGCAATCGAACTCTTAGTTACCTTTTTATGACAAAGGAACAAAAAAATGCTAAAACAGATATAGACATTTTAGTAAGTCTTTTCCATTTTTTATGATTTACTTAATAAATGAGGTCTATGGTCCACCTAGTATACCCTGAATTTTGACAACTCTCAACTGATAGGATGGCTACCAGACTGTTTCAGATTTACCATCTTGAGAAAACTGCAAGAGTCAGCAAGTTGTCTTCAGGAAGCCTCAGCTATCTTTAAGGTGCAATATTCTTTTGGGTTTACTTCCTTTCTCAAGCCCATTCCATGAATGCCCAGTTTAACTGAAACTGATACTGAAATTTTGACACAGATGTCCAAAGTAACTTAAACAAAAGAACTGAATTTGATTTGTTCATAGTATTCAGTGGTCATAAAATATTGGGTTGGAGATTTTGATACTAGAAATCCTACCTCACATTTTTTGTTTGGTCACCTCTGCTGCTAGACACACAATTAATTTTTAAAACAACAACAGGTCTAAGGAGAGACATACACATACTCACATAAGGCAAAAGGCTGGGTTCACTGTTCACTCCACAGATACTGATCAAGAAGTGCAAAATTATTTTCAGATTCTTTGGCCAGCTATCTGCTAAAGTAGTCCAGACATTTTCTATCTCTGACCAAGCCACTTCATCACCATACTAGAAAACAAAATAAATATCTCTCCTGAAAACTCCAGTAGAAAACATTGTATTTGAAAGTGATCTGTATTGAGTGGGACAGGCTCTAGAAAAAGGAGACATAAATCCTGTAAGGAGCTGTTGCCTTTTTAACATTCCAGAATGAAACTTTCACATATATTCAATTTTTATAAACACATTCCGGAAATACCTTCTTCTTACAGCTATAAATACATAAATATATCTCTAACAATATTTGTACATATTGTGTATTTTATTTATAGGTAATATATTATAATAGATTACATAAGTATACAAATATTTAATATTATTTTAATTCTATCCTTATATATTTATTTACATATAAACCCAAAATATCTCTAAATTTAGCAGAGATCCATTATCCCAGTTGCTGACAATCCTGACTAAAATTCCATGGACCACAGGCTGCCAGGAGTAGTTTATTGTTAATTTGTAAGTTAATTTGTGATTTAAAACATGATCTCTCATCAGTAGGAATCAAAGATATCAATAATTGGCAGGAGCACTGCACGGGAGCAATACTTTTTCTCTGTTTGAAGTAGCTGTCATAAGAAGGAGGAGGGCCTGTCAGACTCTGGCAACAAGACTGGTTCCAAAACTCCACTTTGAGATCACAGGTATACAGGCAACTTGGGATTATCTATCCAGCTAGACATCTATATTGCAAAACAAGTTATATACTGTTACTATATATAACAATACTGTAACGTTTATTTTACATGTTACATATTCCTCATACTACCTCAAAACTAAATGGTATAGTTTGGGTATACATAAGCAACTCAACAAATATGAGCAGTAACTCTTGAAAGTTTGGTAACACAGTACCTCTGAGCAGTATTATCTCGTGCCCTACACAACAATCCACTGGAATGAGATGGAGCACTTAACTAGTTTTACCTTTGCAGTCATGTACATCAGATTGTTCAGAACCATAGCTGTAGCCTGTGGCGATCCCCAGCCTTCTCCTCGTAGCCATCGTCTACTGTTCACCATTATTTCTCTGTCTTTCAAAGAATCTTCTTCATCTTCCTCTTGCCGACGAATGGTTGGCAAAGGTTTCAAATCTACCAACTCAATATTGTTCATCCATGGCAGCAGATAATGCAGCATCACCTGTCTCCCAGCTGGATGAGCTGTTTGGATTCTCTGACTTACTTCTGTCATTCAAAAGTTAGGTACATGGATGAATTGTGAATCAATAATGAGAACTGTTTTGGTAATAACAACCACCAATGAGCCCAGTAGTCCATACTGATACAAATGAAGTAATGCTGATACAGACATAGTTTTTTTGTTTAGCTGACTAGAGCCATTTATAAAGGCCGCAGACTTCAGCAGAGCTAACAGAAGACACTGCTGACTGTTTGACGAAACCATATTTAGTATATGCATACACATATATTCCACTAATTGCAGGGGGGAACTGAAAACCTAGAGCATGTAAAAATGTACCAACTTTGGCACAAAAGCACTTAACCATTTTCTCTTCCTTGTACTAGTTCTAGTTTTTTTTAATTAATGTGAGAGATTATTAATCTGCAATTGTTTAAAAATGCTATGGAATAATATTTCAAAGCAATCTAGGGTAAATAAGAAAACACTAGAAAGAACAACAGAAAGAAAATTTTTAACAATAGCTGCAAATTATTTCTCTAACATGATTTTTCATGGTTATTAGAAAATCAGTAAAAGTATCTTTGATTCATATCGATTCCTCTTGAATACATTTTAAATACTAGTAAACAAAAATTGTCACTCAGTAAATTCCATTTTCTCCATTCATTATGTTGTTACCTTGTCCTGATTTTAGTGATTTACATATAAATTAATTATTGAAAAATAAGAATTACGTATTTTCTACAATGCTTTTGACCCAATGAGGTTTTTGTTTTGTTTTAAAACCATACCTGAGAAGATAGCAAGTGTTAGCTCAGGATAAGTCCTTGCTAATTCTTCTGACAGTTGATAATATGACACAGAATACAGATGTGGTAAAGGAGAAGGCTGACCCAAAACCCCATCCGTCCGCTGAACTTCCAGTTTGTGAGCATAACGGAACATCTTTGGTTCCAAGATCTACAACAGTAATGTTCAGAATTTGAAGCTAAGTAGAGCTACAGTGGAAAACTTCACACAAAATCGCCTTTTAAATTCATGTATCTACTCTTACTTAATATTTCTTATCTACTCAGATCTCCATACATCTACAGTATTCACCAACACTGTGGTAATTTCACAGAAGGTTAGCTAACAGTCACTCCACTTGATGAGTTTCCCATCAATAAATTTCAGAAATCTGCTTTCACAAAACACCATCTTAAACGTGAATTTCTCTAAAACAAAATGTGAAATACTACTGAACGCTTGTCTTTCCAAACAATATCCATTTCTGGTCATCTACGGATGACACGGATAGAAGCAGTCTTTGTAATCTTTGATGTGACAGAGATGTCACATCATCTCTGTAATCTTTGATGTGACAGAGATGCAGCAGGAGGCTAAAGCAGTTTGATACTTTAAAAGTCAGTTTTGGCTGATCTTAAGCAGTGGTGTTCATTTGAGAAGAAAGATGGGGCTGAAAGGGAGAGTGCTGTGAGTGCTGACATAACAACAGGGGTGTGACTTCAGTGGGGACTTTACTGTTGAATTTAGCTGACAACAAAAACTTTTGAAAAAAATCTCCAAGATTTGTGGTCTGAGGCACACGCAGCGTCTATTTATTTATTTATTTTTAAACACTAATGCTGCCTGTAAGATTAAGCTTACCTGTAAATGACCTCAGAAAGGAATATACAAAACTAAATCAAGTAGTTAACTAGATTTGCACTATCCACAGAGGTGAAAAAATGTTCGTTATTAATGCAAAAATAAAAAACCTGACTGTCACCCCAGCAGACAGAATAAAGGGACAGGAAGCGACGTGCTTCTTTCTGAGTTGCTTTTGGACAAATGGAGCTATATATCACTCTGTTTCAGTGCCAAGCCACCAGAGTCTTGATTTAGGTTTTGTCTCTTGAAAAAGTAGATATTAAGAAAATACATGTCTTGAATGCTTAGTTCATGGAAACAGATACACTTCCACTGAAGTCTATTTGTGCCAGGTAAGGATCTGGCCTAACTATGTACTAAAATAGAGAAGAAGAAAAAAAATATATATACACACACACATTGCATTTCATTACTGGAGGAACAACTAAATAATAACAGAATTATTGGGTTTTTTAATGCACAGAACAATTCTATTTTAAAAGAAAAAATATTAATCAAAATTAGCTTACAAACCTGTAATAGTTGCATAGCAACTTCATAGATAGCCCTAGTAGAATCAGCTGCTTTAAATAGTATCAGATTCAGGAGGGTCACTGTATCACACTGGTAATCCCTAGGGTAAAATTGCAGGTGTGAAATAAGTAATACTGCATTCAGCTTTTTAAAATTTGAATTTATTAAAGTTTACTTTACAGGGCATATGGTATGGGATAATAAAATATTTTGAAAAGTTTCTCTAGTAACAAACAAAAACAGGGGTGATCTTTTCCTCTTTGGGGGAGGAAAAACCACAGTTCTGCATGAAAGCACACCTTGAAAATTAAAATCTAAAGTTTTGAAAAATGCTGTAGTACCTGTTTTGGAACACACTGGCTATGGCTTTAAAACAGCCAGCTGCTACCCGTTTGGAACCTGTGTAACACCGGTCTACAGCCCAGTACATGAGGTTACTCTGGTCCGGGTTGAGCTCCAAGAGCAGCATGACTGCCTCACAGCCTAGCTGGTGAACCTGTATTCCAGAAAAGAACCAATATGTATTTATAAATAGAGAAAAAAAGGCCAACTTATAAAAACTACATCAAATAGGGAAATAGATTTTTTTAATAATTAAAAAAACCCAACCCACAACTTCAATACACAAGATTTGTTCCATCTGAAAACAGTGAGACTGCAGCTTAAAACAACAACAGGTAATTCTATCAAACTGTTTCATGTTCAACTTGCGCACACAGTCATAAATTATTGAAGCAAACAGCTAGATAGCTCTGTTGACTTTTTTCCTCAGTTTCAAGGCTACCTTGAGATATTTGCTGTTTTCACTTGCCTTACTACAAGATGAACACTGTCCTGAAAGCATCAGATACAGAAAAGCACTTAAAACACATGCAGGAATTCCAATGGGATACAAGGGATAGATCTGTGTGGAAGCTTGCACGTTCTCTTGAATCAAGAGTAGCCCACTGGAGCTGTATTTTCATGTAGTCATAGTATTTGTGCAATGGAGGCCCTATCTTTTAAATCTAAAGCTTGCCTTACTCTTTAGAGGTAAAGCTTGGTCTTCATAAGTTCCGCAGGACCCCCAATGGACTCTACAGTCTTACAACAGCTCACGTTCAAAATCTTGCCTCCTTCAAACACCTAAAAAAATCTGCTTATTACTACAACTTAGCCTAGCTGATTAGTTTATAAACTATCCACAGTGTTTCACTCCTTGCCCTTTCCTCTTCCATTCTGTCTGTTCTTAGACTGCGACTGGGGACTGCCTTCCTCAACAGGGTGAATACACATACTGAGGACAGGGCAAATATATGCACTATTAAAACAGCTTTGAGCTTAAGCCACTCGAAAGCATTTAGGCCAATCTGACTACAAAACTCATTAAAGCATATGTTGAAGGCACCGACAGTTGCAAAACAACGTTGACATTGCCTGTATTACCTTCTTATCTTGTGAATCCAAAATATTATCCAGCCACTTGTATAAATAGCCATCAGATGAGAGTCCGACATTGTCTGCAACAGGGCCACAACACAGTACAGCAGACATAGCCTTTGGGAAGTAATTGAAAAACACTACATTTTAGTAACTCAGGCACAGGAAGGGCTTTGACCAAGTCCATTAAAATATCAGAAAACTAGCTTCTATTCAGTCAAGGGAGAAGACAAAGGCTAATAAATAACAGTTTAACATCTTCTTTAAAAAATTAACAAATCCTATTTTTCTCAACTTCCAAATACAAGGAACTGCCAATGCTGAAGTGCTGATATATTTAAGAGTTAATATGTCAGTTTGATTGTGAATGTATTTTTACATGAAAGTGCTTCTCCTTAGACAACTGAGAAGTAAGGCTATGGGAAGTATATGTTTATAAGAATATAGTAAGAAATTCCTATAGCAAGTGCAATAGTCTACAGTATGGAAAAAAGCCAAACTGTCATAAATACACATGTAAGCAGAAGAGAAAAAGAGCTAAATCACGAATGGTAATAAGGATGTGAAAACTACATCCAAAAAGCCCGAATGTTAAATTTGCATTAGAAAAGTCAACATAATCTATTTCCAAAATTCAGAAAGTGCTAAAATACCTTTAATGCACAGTATTGGTGTCTGTTTATTCGCATGTTCCTATCACTGTATCTGTCCAAGGGAGTAAACATGATACTAAAAGGACCTGCCCAATGACTGAACAACATAAATAGACTGTGGCGTAGACTCTGCTGCGGAAAGACACTTCTTCTCTGGTGTACTGTAAGAAACAGCACAGTTAGACACACTCCTCCTGTCAATCTTTGAAATAAAGTACATAAAACATAAACAGACCTAAACAATGAATGTAAGAAAAATCAATGTAAAGACGTATTTCCACATCATAATAGCTGGATGTAGGTTTACTGTTGTCCTGTTTAATGCCACAGTGTAAAAGAATGAACTATTTCTTAGTCTAGAGAATTTAAATGCACTGCCAACCAGACTGTTGCTAAGTAAGAAAATTACTTGTACATTTCCAAACAGTACCAGAAATCTCTCTTAAAAAAATCATTAACTCATTCTGCTAAAGTTACATCCAAAACTGATGGCATAAATTATTTTTATGAAAGTATTCTGAAACTTCAGAGAAAAAGTGGATTTTTTTAGTTTTTGTTTGTTTATTTTTGTTTTTTAAAATGCACTGCATATTAAACACAGTCATCAGAAGTTACTAAAGCATTTTCACATACCTGGAACATTTTGAATGATATTTGCCACTAAGGCACTAAAATGGCATCGGATATCTTTCAACGTATCAGAATCCTTTTCATTTTCTGCTTCTAAGAGTTGTCTTGTTAGATCGACATATTCAAGTAGAGTGTTGTTGAGGGAATGTGTTTCATTATCAAGGCCACCACTTGCACTTAAAAATAAAATATGATACATACATACAACAATTTTTGAAAACAATCCTTTTTTTCTTTCTCTTAAAAAACCTCTACAATCTCATCACTGCAAAAATTTAATGCAAAGTAATTCCGTCAACCAGCTTCTATTTCAGTGTTAAATAAAAAGCTCCAGTGAAAGGAACCTAATAATCAAGCCCCCTTATCAGAAGTCACTCATCTTCAGTTGCACAGAATTGGTTCTTATACTGGGGAAAAGTGTTAAAAATAATAATGAAAAAACCCCAAACCCCTCCCCCCCTAAAAACCCCATGCAATTCGTAAACCAGAGAAAAATTACTACTGCTTGACTATACACATCTATATTAGAAACTGATTTTTGGGAGTCGGTCAAGATGTTCAGTATTTCATGACATGCTATTGACTATTAGGCAGATGAAAGCAATTTATTCATTTTATATATTCACTTCCCATCTCCATTGCTTTAGCATCTGACTAGACATCTGCACTAAACTACATAAGGAGATTAAAGACTGCATATGATACAAAACTGCCCTTCTTTGAAAAACAGTTGTTAGAAGGGTGACTCCTTTCCTCTCAGTTCCCTCCATCATCGTTCCACATTTGTACTGAAGGCAACTAAAAACCATGCCTCGCACACCAGAGACAAGATGAATTTTGCTACTTTTGACCACAGAGTCAGGCTGGCCTCAGAGAGGAAAGCTGACAGGGTTCAAGGGTGCGGGCTGTACTTAGGAGATATTTTATATACACTAATGAAACACCAGTGAGTACCTTCAAAGATAAGAGGGAGAGTATGATTTTAACCGCTGCCATCTCAAAAGTCAGCATGCCAAAAGGAAGGCATTTTAGCAATGCTTCGGAGGCAGCACTGTAGTAGCTTACCTAAAGACTGAGAATTTCACACTGATTATGTTGCTAACGTTGACAAATGTTTAAGTATCGTTGCCTGATAAAATGGCAGGAGCTTGCCTAACCATCTCCTAACCAACTTGCTCTTAGACAATTCCATCTGCACAGAAAAAAAATTTGTAAGAGACTTGTAAAACATATGCCAGAATTTTAAGTCTTCTTTCAAAGTGTCCCTACACAAGTAGGGTAAACAGAGGGGGAAAAAAATCCCCAACCCCTAATCCAGTTAACATTCTTCCTCCCTCAGACAGAAAAAGGTCTAATATCAATGAGCAGCAGCCCTCTCTGCATAGGGTATGCTGACTAGTACCAGGACTCTGGATGAGGAAGAATTCCAGACTGATTGTAGAATAGCTGTAACTTGAGGTTTTTTTATTTGCTTAACTGATGCAATGTTCGAAAACACACAAGCAAGAGGAACATGACACATTGCCTGTTCAAAACAATATCCCAGGGAACAGAATAGCAGCATTTTAAATAAAATGCAGGCCACAGTGACAAAGAAGGGGAGGAAGGGATTAGAAAGCCAGCAAAGTTCCAAGTTTTATAAAACCATGTCTATTTATTCAGTAGTATCCTAAAACTTACTGAAGAATTTTGCATGCTTGTTATACTAGGTCGTAAGAATACTAATGACTTAATTCAGAAGCGTAAACAACACCTTGTCAGTACTGCCCCTACCTGTGACTAATGACACCAGCATCTGCCAACAGTTCAAATATTCGTACTAGTTGTACTCGTAAAATATCTCGACGCCTGCGCCGCTTCATGTTCTATTCAACAAGAGGAAACAAAATTAGAATGAAGCATAGGAAAAACTAAGTGTAAAACCAGCATAGTGTATAAAAAGCATCATTACATCTGTACTACAACTGGCATCAATTATCAGGAGTGCCAATTTTTTAAGATGAGTTACGAAAACTGCCAGCAATTTTAATAAACCAGACAATGAACAAAATTTTTCCCTGTTGCAACTCCAAGATACACTAGGTTTGTTACTGCCCGTATTATGAAAATAATGGGTTTTATCAGTCTCCTCTCAAAAAGTGCAACATATAAAAACAACGAAGTACAAACGTCAATCTTCCTACATATTTTGGGGAAGGTGGTGCTGCCTCTCTACTCTGCTCTGATAGACCCCACCTGGAGTACTGCATCCAGTTCTGGGGCCCCCAACATAAGAATGACATGGACCTGTCAGAGTGGGTCCAGAGAAGGGCCACAAAAATGAGCAGAGGGATGGAACATCCCTCCTATAAGCAAAGGCTGAGAGAGTTGGGGTTGTTCAGCCTGGAGAAGAGAAAGCTCCAGGGAGACCCTTCAGTTCTTAAAAAGGGCTTATAAGAAAGATGGTTACAAACTTCTTAGCAGGGCTTGCTGCGATACGACAAGGGGTAATGGTTCTAAACTAAAAAAGCCAAGATTCAGACTGGATATAAGGAACGAATTTTTTACAGTGAGGGTGGTGAAATAATAGAATAGGTTGCCCAGAGGGGTGGTAGATGCCCCATCCCTGGAAACATTCACAGTCAGGCTGGAAGGGGCTCTGAGCAACCTGACCTGGCTGAAGATGTCCAGATGGCCTCTTTAAAGAGCCCTTCCAACCCAAACTATTCTATGATTTGCACGCAAGACTGACAAAAAAGATACAGCCTGGTAAGATTTTGAAACAGAGATGATATTCCTTCCCATCATCTGTATTTAGTTACAGATTTGTTACTAGTAAGAGTATGACAGTTACCATAAAAGATATGAAGTAACCATCTCTGAATTTGTATCTGCAGAGATTATTTTTTCTATGAATACCTACTGAGGCTTCTGAACCTTGCTGTAAAACATGTTCTTGATCAGAACATTTTTAGTTAGAGCAGTCAGTAGGTAGGCTTAACAGCCTTTTTCATTAAAAAAAAACCAAAAAACCATGCAACAAAATTGGTAGACAGTAGAGCTCAGTTCTCTCTTAGGTACTACTAATTGTAGGCATGTTACTGATAATATAACGAAAGTAACAACTGCCTATGTTTAGATAAAAGGAATTAAAGGTGTATGGAAAAGGTTACAGTAATTTTTTCATCATTTGAAACAAAGCCTCTTTAATACAGGAATAACAAAGAGCTCAAAACAAACACAAAGCTCTTTAATGTAAACACCTCACAATAATTTAAAAAGGTAACATGTCACATTTTTATCTGGTATACTGACAGTTTTTAGGTGCAGAAACTAAAGAACATAACTAAAGTTTCTTTACTACCATTTGTGAGAAGATAGTTCAAACTGTGTACTAAACATAGTGGAAAATATCTAATTACCTCTGGCCTTCTTTCAAGTGCTTCCTTAATTATAGGATGTAATTCTTCTATTAGTTCCCTGAATTAAAATAAAAGAATTAAAAGGATAAAAACAATGATTAAATCAACATTTCAGTGAAAGATGTTTTACAGCAACACAGCAACTAGCATTACAATGTAAGTTAAAACAACCTCAGTTCTCCCTTCTTTACCTGTAGCATTCTGAATAAATGAGCATTTAAGAGAGATGTTTCCTAGAAAGATTATTTTCTTAATTTAAAGACAGACTACCAAATGGATTTCTCAATAACTACCGCTAAATTTGCATTCACCAAGTATTAAGGCATATTTCTATCACAGGTGATTTTAATTTATCTTAATATTCAGACTTAACAGGGCCTTATGGTATAAATGATACTATTAGAAAACCAAAAAAAACCCAACACGCTGGCATAGCTGGTCTCTGTGAAAACTGAACAACATGCTTTGACATTGTGGTTACATTCCCTGTTTGTTCTGAAGCTCCACAATCTTTATTACTACTCAAGCGCCTTCTACCAAACTAAGACTGTCTTATTGTTACAGACTTGCTAATAGTTAGAATTTATTAACTTTATTTGATTTTATAAAATAATTTTAATAGAAATACAGAGGAATAAGAAATATATTTTAATGAAACTAGTAGTTGCACAACAAAAGCTGCTATGAAATCCTCTGTACAGCCCTGTACCAAGGCCAAAAGAATTGGTAAGTGAGAGCAACTGAATGAAACAACTCGTAGTTGCCTGCCAAGAAATCGTGAACTTTAATAATTGATATGAAGAAATTGCATGGAATAGGGACAATAAGTTAAGTGTAAATATATTTACTCAAAGAATGTAGGTATAGTAATTAGGTCATGTAACCATATAGTTTGAAAGAAATAATTAATGAAATAACTAATGAAAGAAGGGATCTGTTTCTCTAACTTTCTCTAACAAGGGGCCTGTTTATAAGTTATCTAGAGGGAGCGACTAAAAGAAACAAGAAGAAACAGATGGTCGACAAAGACATAAATTAGCTCAGACCGGTAAGAACACTGCAAACTTGCAAGACCATCCCGTTCCCCGCAAAGGGTGAGAAGTACACCATGAGGAAGACCTACGGCCTTCCTCCCAAAGACCCCTGCCCACAATTCTTGGAGGAATTTGCGCAAGCGCGAAGGACTGATAAGCTAATTAACATACAAAGCGAGAGTATGTTAATTATTTTCAGGAAATACTATGTTTATGCATGAATACTTAATGAATACATATGAATAAGTTCTATATAAGGTGTATGATTTTGAAGCCTGGTGTGCATTGATCGTGAGGAGACTCACTCACGCACCCGGCCGTCAACAAAGAAGTGTCTGCTTATCTACATCGCATTGGTGTTGATAAGTTCTTCATTCCGAGATTTCGGTAACAGTTTTGGCGACCCAGATGGGACCTCGCTGAAGGAGACCAGAGGAGTCGGGGACCTGATCGGTTCCAGCCTGCACCAAGGATTTCTCGGGGATACCCATCGATCCCCGATCCGTAAGGCTCTTCGCGACGTTCCCTGGATTTTGGTAAGACACTTCTTCATTGTAAATTGTAGTAAGTGGGTTAGAGTCCCACTATAATAAGTGCACTAGAGTAAGTGGGTTAGAGTCCCACAATAGTGGGTTAGAGTCCCTCTATAGTGAGTGGGTTGGAGTCCCACCAGTGGGTTCAAGTCCCACTGAGTAAGTCTGCCTGTCAGTCGTGGTGAAAGCTGTGCAGGGTTGGACTAAAGGATCCTTGTGGAAGTGGTCAGCTTCCAATGGAGAGCAAGAGAAACCTAGACAATTTCACGTGATCAGTAAGAGAAAACAAAAAAGAATATTCTAGCAAGTTTAAGTGGACTGCACATACATATAATCTATAATGAAAAAAATTCCCACATACCAAGTGGGAGCAAACAGTGCTTAAAAAAACAAAACCAAAACAACAAATCAGCACACAGCTGCAACAGTGAAGGATGGGCTACAGTTAGCATCTGGTGGGAGTACACACTTTGGAAAGAAGAAAAAAGCTGGTCATCAGAAACAAAACACAGAATTCAGAAAACTGATGAGAATCATACTTTTTTTTTTTTTCCTAAAGTTCGCTGAATTAATTGTTTCAAATTTAGAAAACAAGGATTTCTGGTGAAACCCTTTCTGAAAGCATCTTCTAGACTTCTAGAGCAGTTATAATTTCAACTGTTCAGTAGATCTTCAGGGTCACGGGATAAAGTCTTGCTTTACTCCTGGTAGGAGAGTAAAGTCAGACAGAGTACAAAATTAGAAGATCATCACAGGATTAAAACCGAATACTGTCACTGAGGACTTGGCATTACAGTTTCAAATACACCTTTGGCTCCTCATCTGCTATTATTATGGGACACAAGTGACTGGAGACAAGAAGCAAATCTTTAACACCAAGGGTATTAGTGATCCCTGGTTTCTTCTGCAGAAGCAGAGTCCATTGCTATAGCATGGTACAACTTCATAACTCTATTAAGAGGCTGGTGCTGTCAGAGAACATCTGATGCTGAGCACCGGTCTTCTCAGGAAGTTTTTGTCCCCTCAGATGTTCTCCCTCTTCATCCATCTTCCATAAAGAAAAAGTTGTCAGTTGAAGACAGTGGCATGGAGATGCATTTTAAAACTCATGGCTTCCTGGCACAGAGCTGCCCTTTCACCTCAGTGGATTTGTAATACACACTGACAGTACAGTACATTAGGATCTGAAGAAAAGCAAATTTCAGTTGGGGTAGGAATGCCACGATGGCTAGATAGACCATTTTGAATTCGACATTTATATTAAGACTTGTCACAATAGAGTAACCAAAAATCTTGGATTATGAGCTGAATCCAATTATGTTGAACACGATGTATGAAACTGACAGAACAAGTGGCTTGGCAGAGATTTAATTCTGCTACAGTAGAACACAGTTACCAGTGCCCTAACTAATCCACATGGACTTGTCATAGTACAACCTATGAGAAAGGTATATTAGTTATGAAGTTACAGGAAGTTTACTCAGAAAAAAAAAATGAAAAGGGGGAGAGGGATGTGCCACACATTTTCGAAGCTTCAGAACTAGTCAGAAAACAGTTGTAACTGATATTTTTTTTCAGCCTGATCCAAAAATCTCTCTTTAGAATACAGTTATCCTGAAATTTCTACACATAAAGAACTCAGAAACATATGTTTACTGGCAATACCATTAAGGAGGGTTTAATAACTCTTATACAAACATTATTATAATTAAAATTTCAGACATTAATAGCCCACAGGGCCTGTTCTTTCACATAAGGGCAACCTTTAATATCAATAAAAGGCAGCCCTTTACTGTTTCAACTAACTTTTCCTTTGTGCAGACATGACCACATAAAATTATTTCAACCTCCAACAATCCTTTTCACACCACTAATGCTGGAAAGACAATGGTAATCAGTTTTCAGAGCTTTTTACAAAGTTCTTGCAAGAAAAAAAAGCAAAACTTTTTTTCTGAGCTCTGATTCCCCGGCTTTGTAATCAATTAGCATAAAAACAGATGAAACAACAGTTACCTAAAAGCTCCTGGGTTGGTCCTGCCAAGTCCCAGCACAAGGGATTCTGTAATTTCCATGCTCTCAGAGCGCATCATTGGAACTATGTGCTTAAACAAGGAGGAAGGGGATGGAATGCCAATGATCTAAGAAGAAAACCAGAATAAAACACAATGAAGTAGTTACCAGACAATCAGGTGATGTGACATTAAAACATTTGCTATAATTTTACAGTCTTCTCACACGGATCAGTGACTTAAAATTATAAAAATGAAATATTTGGTATTTGACATGGAAAAAGACTTTCTGAAATAGTAGTTTAACTACTTTTCCATTCCATGTATAATTCCATGTCAGGTGACAACGAATGCCTCAACATGATAAACAGATGCTTTGCATCTTTAGTGTATCTGCCCTCCTTAGGAAGAGGAAACACTTCTGGTGTGCAATTCCTTAAGACTCCACTGCAGCTCTCAAACAGAACAAAGCTTTCAGTCTACAGTTCCTCAGATTTAGGGAAAGGATCCTGGCAACAAACAAGTGGAATAGGCTGCTCCTGCCAAAAATCTGCTGCATACTCCATGAGTTATCTTTACCTCATACTGTACCTTCTACAGGAAGCCAAAAAGGAGAAAAACAAAAAGAAGCAAACAATCAAAAAGAAAAAATCTGCAGGTGATATGAAGCAAGGCAGACAGAAAACTATCTGTCATTGGGAAAAATGTCACAAGATACATTATGCCTGAATATGTCACTGCTTCAGTTACTGACGTGAGAGGCTATTTGCTCAGAATTGCACAAGCCAACTGACAGCAAAAAAAACCCCAGTCAGTGGTAAACATTTCCTCATTACCACTGGATAAGACTGAGATTGGGTTAATGTTTTTATGACATGATTAGATTTTGCCTTAAAAAACATAAGCAGAAAAGCCTCTACAGCATGGATTGGGAGAAGCAAACTGAAACATTACCCTAAACACATGAAAGACAAATGTATACTAAAACGTGTTTTCAGACAAATTACACCAGTTTCTGAGAATTATGACAGTTACTATAAGCCTCAGGTGTCTCCACTTCCAATAACATATAGACTTATTTACAGAAAGCTTTAGAAGAACCTACTCTTGAATCAATGCTGTAACCGCTGTCGGGAGTAGACGCCAGCGTCTCAGGAGGGGAACATCTCACAGAGCCTGTGGAGGTGGAGGAGTTTGAAGAAGATGCTGCACTGCAGCAAAGAATCAGGTAGTTTCTCCACAGCCCAATATAGGAGTCACTGCTTGTAGTAGTATTCACTTTCTTTGCATTGATAGGGCTGCTATTAAAAAAAAAAACAAAACTCCATATAGTAAAAAAAAAAAAAAGCTCAGTATAGTAAATAAAGCTTACCAGATTTCACTTTGTTTTTCTACTGAATTTTTCAATTATGTACATGCCATTGCTTCCAAAATTATTAACATGGCGTAAACTGAATAAATTGTTCAGAATACAGCTGTACATCAATAACGTATGCTTTTATAGTCAAATTTGTTGAACTACAATATGACTGAAGGCATGAATTAATTAATCTTTACAGCAGGTAACATTTTTCCAGACAGAACTACTTTAATTTTTTGTTATAGAAAGCTGAATTAAACCTACAGAAAATATTAACAGGCCATATGCCACCTCACTGAAACATGATAACACTGCAATAATGATAAATCTTGAAAGAATACTCAATATAATATATTGTTATTTACTTCAGAAATTAACTTACTTTATATCCACTTGTGGAGACAGCAGTTGGAGTCTGGTATAAGCAAACGTCCAAGCATAGCTTACAGCTGTCGGGCAGTGTTTTGGGAGATTTTCCTGTTTCATAAAACTTGAGAGGCTTATGATCCATGGATCTTGACCTTGAGTCACATGTGCAAATATCCATATATGTGATGGACTGACTACATCAAACTGGTGGCTGATGGGGGAGGAATTCCAATCAGCCAGAGTCTGTAAATCTATTGAACTGGGACAGTACAGTAAAGTAGTCTGTGTGCATAAAAAAAGAGAACAAGGCAGTATTTTACATCTATGTATATTAAGTAGCAATGTCTTCAATGTTAAAAACCTAAGAAAGTATCAGTGTCAAAACTACATTTAGAATAGATAAAACACATTACTTAATTTATGGGGTTTTTTTACAGACATTCCTAGCATGGACAGTTATATAAAAATGCTGTTTGGGAAGGAACTGGATATTAGGAAACAATAAATTCTAGAAAAAGGCCCTTTCACTCATTAGGATTTAATAATTCCAAAAGATTCCAGACTCTAAAAGCCTTACTACTGAACTCCAACTTGTTTCTTAAACCTAAAATCAGAAGAGCTTTTCCTTGATACTTAAGAGTTAATGGTAAATATATAAATACAGAATTCTGTTGTTATGGATAGTTATTATAGTTTTCATCATGCATAAAGGACACAGTGACTTTATTAAGACACTGTATCACTGCAGAAAAAGGTGGTGGTCTTTGCTTCAAAGAAATGGTAATCTATGAGCAAGATGAGAAAACACAGTTGAGGATATATATGGTATATGGTGGTCATAACAAGACGCCACTGACCATAAAGTGCACAAAGTGTCAGCTTCACAACATTCCTCAAATTTTTTGAGTTTCTTGTTTTGTTTTGTTGGGTTTGTTAGTTTTTGGTTTTTTAAGGTGATAACTTGCTGATAAAGTTAGCACAAACATAGTGATGCTATCATTTAAAATATATACAATTTGCATGGGACAGTTTTGCAGAACACCTCATCTTGCATCCAAACGTTAAAACTCTCCTACCTGGTCAGCCCCAGTGAGATGTATGAAACTCTCCAGGATAGTAGCACTTAGTCTGTCCATTACATCTATAGCCAACTCATCATCACTCTACAAAAGACAAAAGGCAAAACATAAAAAGCTCAAAGAAAGTCAAGACAAGCAGTTTCATTAAGCAGCCACAAGAATGGGTCATCAACTCTTACCTTAGAAATTTCTAGAAGTGTGAACAAGGCCCTTATTTCTCTGAGAACACTGACAGCTAATCTCCTGGTGGCGGGCCTTGTGCTGCAAAGGATGACTAAAGCAAAGCCTTCCACCACATGAAATACACTGGAATAAAGGGTCCTCTCCAGAGGAAGGGTATGGGCAGCCCCATTGGATACACCACGCTGAGAAAAAGATCACAGAAGTCAAGCAAATTAAGAAAAAAATTAACACAACCAAGCTATAATAGTTCCATAATTGGCAATGGCAGAATTAATCATAAGGTATTTAGATCTTGTTTGGCTACTAGTAAAATTTTGCATTAGGAGAATTGCATGATGCCAGCTACTTTGTTTTTTTTAGTATCTCTCTGACTTCAGTCCAAACAAATATCACAAGAAAGTCTTTCTTGTTTCGTTTTCTCACAAGAACGATGCAGTGAGGGCAAAATTTAAAAATAAAGTAATACTGTTACATATAGTATTGTATAAAATTTAACTATTTGGACTCTTTCTGTTTGTTAGTAAAAAATGGTGCTTTTTTACTAGTTCTACTGTTTAACTGCTCCTACTTAATATACTTCCAGTTACACATGATGACTTTTGTTGTAAGCAAAAATGTGGCCTTGAATTAGTGTTTAGGTAATACTTAATAATATTGAAGTAACTTTATTGACAAAAACGCTGATTTAAAATAATAGATCTAAAAATCTTCAAGCACTGTAAGAAAGTAAGCTGAATTTCTTATTATTTAGCAAAACCGATAAAGCCTACTAATAAAATTCTACGTAGATTCAAACCATGTTTTAAAATCAAAGGACCTTATTTAGAAATACCTGAGAATCTTGGTTTTTATTGTGCATTTGGGCTGCTTGTTTCCACTGATTTATGAGCTGCACTAACATTTTTACTGCATTGTCAAGAAGCGTTGGGTGGATGTCAGTCACTTCACGCACAATAAAATATACAAATCCTGAAAGAACATCTTCCCGCCAGTCTGGAAAATCAAGCATTAATGCTTGGAGAGTATTGAAAGCCAAGGCACGAAGTTCTTCATCCATATGAATTGTCAGCCTGTTCAGAAAAAAATACCGATATCATCACCCTAGATTGGCATACACTTAACCAGCCTTTATAAATTAAAGTTTAGTGTTAAATCTTCATTCTTTACTGCACAATGTAGAATACTTCCACACATGCATTTTCTGCGTGGAATACGTCTGGAACCAGCTACTAACAGAAGGCACTACTACTATAGCAAAATAATTCAAGACTTCACAAAACTTAGTACAGACAAATAATTTCCAAGTGTGACAATCAAGTCGCACATATAGCACATCTTTGCACGCATCTGAGCAACCGCCTTAGAGCTGAGGCACAGTGTGATGTACAGGTTATTTTCTTCAGATAAAAATGAAAAGAACAGATTATTTCTGCAGATAAAGCAGCTTTACTCTGGATAGGAGAAAAAACTCGCAAAAAAACCCCTTTGCATATATGCTTAAAAATACGTCTCAGCTATAGTAGAAGAAACTTATCCGGTACTGTATTATTACTTAATACTTCATGTCTTTTACGTGATTTTTGACACTGAAGAAAAAGTGTTAGAAACATCTTATTCTCCCACACCACTACCGTTTTTATATATGTAACTGAACACATTATATGCAAATGAATTTATAATTTAAAAGCTAAAAGCTATCCTGTATTTCCACGCTAAGACCATTCCTGTATTAAAAATTAAAAAGGAAGGTTTATCACTCTAGTAATATATAAAGACCGCCTGCATGTACCACAACTACATAGTCTCACTGAATGCTCAGTTTACCCACCTGCAAACACCTGGCTGTCCAGTTGTCTCAACTACTTATCAGTACTGATAAGGCACATTCAAGTTAAATTGAGATAAGAGATGGAAGAATATGGGTAGTGTTGAATAAAAAAAATGGAAAAAGGAAGCAGGATTAGTAGAGAACAAGGAAAAAATTTTGCCATTAAGTGCCTGTCTCCAATTTTGGTAATGTCAAATAAGAATGCCTTTATGATAATTTACAGTAGTAGCAATAGGAAGGAAAAAGAAGAAAATATAAAAGCTGAAAAAAGTATGATAGTAGTAACAAAAAGGTAAGACAAGTTCAAAAAACAAAGCAACAGAAATTCCTACTTTTCAAAAAATTATCTATAAAAATAAGTGCAAGACCTTCAGAATAGGTTTACCTCCCGCTACTCTGGCCAGTAACACTTGACCAACTGCAAAAAGCAGGCAGGAATAGGAAGAATGGATTTTATGTGCAGCAGACTCACACTATATAGTGCACTGATGAACTCTTATACACACAGCATTTAAAAAGAAACACCACTAAGAGCAGAATTTAATTTCCTTTACCTTGCAAGCAATTCAATGAGGTCAGTCTTGCTCATGCCATCTGGAATCAGTCTTGGGATAGCAGCAATACAGGTTCTGAACAAATCTATCTTAGGTTTTCTCTCACCCCTACAAAACCAGTTTATAACCAACAAAACAACAGGAAAATCTACTTCAGTACATGGCAAATATTTTCAATTTCATGTCAAAACTAAGGAGCTAACAAAACCTGTTATAATTAATTAATTAAATTAGCATTCATTTAATAGTCAAGAAAAAGGTCAACAATTTTAATGCATTAATGATGGTATCTGCAACATTCTAGCATAAAAATAATGACATATAACTGTGACAGTGACAATGCTGTAATTCAGTACATACGTAATCATGTCTTCAGGTTCTTTATTGGACATCTGCACACTAGTCATGCACATGGGCCTTCCAACTTCTTTGTCCAAATGCCTAAGAATGCTATCTAGTGCTTTTCTGACTTGAGGGTAGTATATGGACATTCCTGAAAAGCCAAAGAGTTCCGATCACCTCTTTCATTTATTCTCATTTCATTTTCACATTTTTAATAAAACGTTTGCCACTTACTCAGCTTCGAACTAATTTCTTCTTGTACAAAAGTTGATATGAAATACACACTTTAAACGTCAAAAGAAATAGATGTTAAATGAGTAGTAGTAGGCATTATATGGAAGTAGAACTTTCTTTCAGAAAGATCATAAAGAAGCAACCATTAGTTGCTTTTCTGTTTTCTCAACTCTGAGCATTTTAGTTCTAGTTTAAATTTTACACACTGAAACAGTCCTTTAGAGATGACTACCTCATCCACAGAAGATCAATACAGCACAGGGATCAAAACTGTCTTACTCCAGCTGTGGGACATTTGGGACATTCTAGAATGACATCAAGGGAACTAAAATTGCCATGCTATTTATGACACTAATTGCACTCAGGCTTCTTTGTGCTAATCTGGCAGTGCGAAACAATTAAAAAAAGCCATGGATTTGGTCTCAGACACCAGAAGGTCAATATTGTCTAGCAGCCCTCTCTAAAGAATCAAAGCAATTCTGTTAAAATATACTATGATTAGATTCTTGTTAACAATTAAAATAAATACAGAAATAAAGTTTTTTAAAAAAAAAACCACTGCTTGAGAAAAATTGCGCACATGCATGCACATATTGGAACACCAACTTACAAAAGAATACAACATACCTATAACTTTTGCTTCCTCATCTGTCAGCGTTTTATTAAGAAAAATTTTCTTCACACGCAGAGTATTTCCTGAGGGAAGAACAACTCCTGTTGTTGGCATTGGTGGTTCACCATCTTTCTGCTGCAAGCTATCTGCTATGACAAGGAAGACTCTGAGGCCGATATTCATCCTCTTCAATAGCAAAAAAAGGAAGAAAAAGGAAAGAGAAAACAGAAGAAATTGTAACATTAAAGTAACACAGATGAAGCAAAACACAAACTGCATTTTCCCTCTTTCAAACAGACAGCAGTATAGGTCCAGTAGGACAGGTATTATTTAAATGTTACATATTAGGGTAATGAAAGTAACAAGAATAAGAATAAAGTTTAAGTCTTCAGTGTCTCCCCATAACTGACTCCAGTTAACTGACTTGGCATAGGCTAATATACCAAATACTTTATAGTACCGAGCACCAAAGGACTTAATATGAATCTTGAGAATGACAGATTGCTTAAACATCTCATTTGTTCAGTTGGGTCTTGAACCATAAGAGCCAGGTAAGACTTCTCTGAAAAAAGGCTTTACAGTTATACTGTAACAAAAATTCACACCTACTTACTGAAATTATTGTTGAAAGGAGTCTGAACTGTAGTACTGCTGCTAGCTCGTTCACCAGAAATGAAACAGCAATTGTGCAAACTACAATTACTTACTTCCTTAGTTTTAGCAGAACACCCACTCAGATACTTGCTACTCTGCTTACATCCTGGCTCTAAAATAGTTAACCAATTTCCCCTCATAAAATCCCCCAATGCTCTGTTCTCACTGTATGCAAGTAATGAGCTTTTTTTACCTCTGGATTAATAGTGAAGGTTTTAGGTGATTTTCCAACACTAAGAAGATCAAATATTATTTCTTTCATCGCAAAATCCAAACGTTCCTGTAAAGGAAGACAGATTGATACAATCATCTCTTTTCAGTTAATAGGAATAGTTTAATTTCATGGCTTGGAACAGGTGCTGTCAAAAAGTTTAAAAAAATAAAAATAAAAAATATTCCTTTTTTCCTATTCATTCTTATGACTTAATGTTCCTTTTTAAATATAGTACAATTCAACAAGCTCATCCCCTGATATGGTTGAATCATTTCTGTTGAAAAAAATTCCCAGACAATTCTGATCAAGTTGAACACATTTCTACAAATGAGCTGAACTGTTTGAAATACCTAAAAATTAATGATAAAAAGAGGAGCCCTAGGAAACAAATATTAATAGTGAAGGGTTGAGTGTTCTGCCTCGTCCCTGTATGACCAGAAGAAAATCGCTTTGGAAGTTGAAGCACAGACAAGCTATCTGCAAGACAGGAAAACATGTCTCTAATCTATAAGGTTATAGATGAATGAGAGTTTATCTTGTGAGATCATATCCTGCATTTTGACATTAGGACACCAGAAGAACCTAAAATAATATTAACCATAATGCAATGCTAACTACACACTAATACATGCATTGCATATTTTTTCTGTCTACAGAGGCTAGTCTCCAGGCTAAATATAAGTGGACATTACTGTTCAAATGCTTTGTCCCTCATAAAAATATTAAGATGGGATATACTAAATATACTAGTGGATTTATATATATACACATACACAAACACAACAGTGCAATAGAAATGTAAATAGTAAACATCATAATGTTCATACACAACAGTTATTGAAGTTTAAGTAAAATCATTTTCCCACTAGTAGAAACAGAATGAGTCGTTTCATTTTTGTAAGTATTTAGGGAAATTCTACTCAGGATATAAGACCATTACCTCAGTGCAAATACTTCAAAACCTAACCGTAAACTTACAACTCTTCCAAATAATGCTCATCTATTCTTATAGCTCTACCTAGGCTTATTCTTACCTGAGCAATGAACTGAATAATCTTCACAAATATATTCAGAGGTGTGTCTCGTGGGACCACACTACGTGATCCTTTTGGAAAAAGTGCTGATACAATGCTCATGAGACGGCTAAAGAATTTAGAAACAAGAAGAAATTACAAAAACTTTTAAAACCATCTTTTAAATAGCATAGATGTTACAGTTCAAATCTGGAAGTGTGTGTGGAGGGGCTGCTACTAAACAATGCACAAAGAAGCATTAAGACAGGTAGGACCACCTATGGAAAGTACAGCCCTCTACTGACACAGGCAACAGTATTCTGGGCTTATTTATAAAGCGACCAAGATCCTGCTTTAAACTAGTTAGTAATAGTCAGGAGGAGGGGAAAAATCTGAAGGACTATTCTAAATTCTCATTATACTAATTTATACTTAAAACTTTTTCACTTCCAGCACATACTTAGCAATGGCCACTTCATACCCTATTTGTTCTGGTACTGTTAGTGCCTTTTAATTTCAATACATTTCCTACTTCTTACATCTCCATCCTCTTCTATCCCTGCAAAGACAATTGTAGACTCTATTCTTTCTCCTCATCAAAGTAATCAAATTCTTTAGCTTTTCTCTGTTAAGATGAAGTCTTTGTTCCCTTGTTTATATGACTAGACCACTCCTGAGCTTCAAGATCTCTTCTGATATCACTAGTGGGAAACCCCCTCACCAATCAATAGTTTAAACTCCTTTGCATAATAAACTTACCTTTGAGTTACAGTGTTGCTTTCACATTTTATTCTAATAACATAAACCCACAATAACCTATACAAAGATTCCAGTGCAACTCGGGACATTTTGGGATCTTTATTCTGTAAAATAAATGAAAAATACAGTTACTGTTGCCTGTGAGACACTCAGAAAATTCTGTTATTACTCTTTTGACTTTCAGGAATAGTTTCAAATTTTTTTACAATGAAAACTGATGTATTTAATGCCAACTACAAGTTTTAATCTGCTTTTATGAAAACAATCCTGTATTGCATATTTGCAATACTACCTGAATATTTAGCTAGTAATTCCACATTATTTTACAGCAGAGTAACTAAAAAGCAGATATTCCTCTTAAGATGAATACCAAGAGTGTATTACTTACAAGAATTTTTCTCAGAAAGCCATTGGTAACGAATACCTACTTTAAAGCAAACTAACTCTAGTTTGCCTAAAACATCGGAGTAGCTGCTTTGGATCAGGCACAAAGTCTAAATCCGTCATTCAGTTTATGACAGCAGACAGTAGCAAGTGCAGAAGAAAAGAACGCAAAACAGGGCAGGCACACAAGGATGCTTCTCCGGGTATGCACCCCAGGCTTCACCCAACTTAGCCATTTCCTCTGGGCTGTATTAGTGTTTACTCACTTCCAATGGATTTTTATTGTAACAATTAAACTAGATTTCTCTTGAATTAATACAAAATCTTGCGGCATCGTTCAGTTTGAATTATACACTTTATGAAAAACAATTATTTTTTTTCTTAATGCTGCTACTAGGAGTTTAGCTTTGTTCCTCCTAGCTCTTAATTTGTGTATAATAGTAACTAACCAACATTCTTTGTACTAACTCCAGCAATCCCTTTTCCTGCTAGGGATTCTTGGTGCATTTATGATCTTGAACTGTCCTGTGAGATTCTTCAAACCGGCCATAGGTATGAGCTTATGAACAGAGTAAGTGATCCCGAGTTGTCATCATTTTAGACACTCTCAGTCTCCAAAAAAAATCCAACAAAAATCAACAAAACAACCAACAGCACCCCAAAACTACACCTTCCCCATCTGCAGTGAATTCTCTCTGTTTCAAGACCTAACTATACAATGGCTTAAGCCTAAGTCATTTCATATTTTGTGGCCTCTACCACAAGCCAGTGAGTCAGAATAACAGATTGCTTTGCCCTCCCCAGACAAATGGTGTGTGATTTCACAAATGGTGTAAGTGGATTTAAGATCACACTGTTTGAAAAAAGATGGTCTCATCCTCAGTTCTCTCCTCCACAATCTCACTGCTCTTTTGTATTGACTCTAGCAGTAAGAAAGTCCAACTCACAGCTGTAAATTGATCCAAATAATTTCATGGCCATGTCTATGCAACAGACTATATGGAGGAGAGTAATTTGGACGGCATTAACACAGGTGGGCTGGGACTACTGGTTTTGGCAGCAGCTTAGTTGAAGAAAGGCTAAAAGCCTATGACAAAAATCACAGAGGCAAAAGTGGTATTTCACAGACAAATAACATACATGACTTTATCAGAATATTAGACGTAATAACCTAACCCAGTCTACATCAGTGATAATGCTGTTCTACCCTCCCTCTTCACACCCATCAATATGTCCCTGCAATCACTTCTGAATTAGCACACCTGCAACTAGGCAGCGGAAAGATTTAGGAAGGTGATCTAGACAAAATCTAACCAGCAAAATGTGACACCTGTCCCTGGTTAGTATTCAAAAAGATAGCTGTCCCACTGTCAAGTTAATTTACCAGCAGTGCTACTGTAAGGAAGAAGCAAACACTCAAAACTGTATGAGAGGGTGAGACTGTGATAGCTTTGATTTTAATCAACTTAAACAGCAAAAAAGTCATCACATTTAATCTGCAGGCCAGCAGTTCTCGATGTTCAAAGTAGGCTGGTGAATTCATTGGTAGACACACTACCAAAGTCTACCTGAAATGTGGTGTCTAGAATGGAGTAATGCTTCAGTTTTCTTATTTCTAATGTTCTGAAGGGGAGCTTAATTTAGAAATCTAAAGAAAACCAAAAATTTACTATTAGCTTTCAACGGTCTCATAAAAAAAATAAAAATGGTATAGGTAGCAGATTATCTCACAATGCATTAACAACATTCTATCTGTTAGGAGGTTTATCATCCAATATAGCTACTTCTGATTAGTTATGACAAAGTTGCTTCTTTGCTTAAAAAAAAAGTATAAGGAGGCATTCACCTTTTTAAAAGGGTTACAAAATAAATACAGCAGTACTTCTAAATCCTTCAGCACTGAAAATTTTTGTTATCTCTTCCTGTAAGTAGGAACTATATATGATAGAAGAAAATGGCTTTTGGGGTCTAATTTATGGCACACTTCCTGTACACTTGGTGTTAATGTCAGCATTTCCTTTTCTCTTTGATATTACTGCAAGTAGAACACAGTATATACGGCTATGTAATTCACCAGCCTGGCTAAATTTGAGTCTTTTTTAGCTGATGCCTGTCAGATTTGAAAGCACTCTGGGTTGTTTGGGTTGTGGGGTTTTTTGGTTTTGTTTTTTTTTCAAACACAATTTTGTTTAAAATCCTAACACTTTTAACATGAATTATATCAGTGGATTATGGAATAAGCTGTAAAAATCATATCTCTGTTACAAACCCAAAAAAATAAGAGCAAATCTACAGTGGTCTTACATGACACATTAAGATGAGTCAATGAAACATATTTCAATGAAGGCAAGAAACAAAATAGCATTTTTTCCATGTTAGGCAAATGTAGTCACTTACTGAAGAAAGTACTTTTTAATATTGATGTTAAACTTTTCTTCTGTTCTGAACTAAAACAATTTCTACTTTTTAAAACCTGCAAAACCAACAGTGTAAAAGTCTTTCAAGTTAGTGCACTGCAAGTTGTTATAGCATATCAGTTTCACATTTTTTTAATTGTGAAAATGTTTTCAAGTTTGCTCACATGCAAGACACTATTTGAAATGAATTAACAGAAAAAAACCATACATCTGAATAGGCAATTTACTTCCAGTTGAAACATGCACTGCTGTTCAGGAAAGCCAGCTGTGATATTGATACTCAAAGTTACATGTTCACCCTCAAGGAAAAACTGATACTAGATAATTTTCTGATCTTTCTCCTTTACTCCCTGGCAAGAAAAAAATCTTTGAAACATTATCTATTCTTAGTCCTTGTTGCTTATTAAAGTACTGACAGCAATTTTACCAAGAAGGGAAAGCACAAAATACAACAATTAACATAAAAAACCAAACCAAAATATTTACAGAAGACAAAGCAACAGTTCACATCGACATATTAACTCACCTGAAGTGTTTCTATTTGTTTTCTGATACTGTTGTTAGATGGCATCTAAATAAAGCAATGTGAGACAGCAAAACATAACAAACATGAGAATGGAAGGCACATGCATGTTAGATGAAAAAAAAGCACAAAAACAACAGATAGCTGTCTAGTAAGGACTCTATTCAGTAGAAATACAGGCTTTGCTATAGTGGTAGGAAACATTCCTCCAACTTTCTTTTGTGGTAACAGACACTAAGGTTAAACTGTGAAAAAAATTATTCTTTTCTACCCGACAGTGGTGCAGAACGATAAAGACACTTTTCTCTCCCATTTCAGCAGCTTTCTTAAATGTTCCTTCCTCTCCTTGGAGGAGGTGGTACGGATACCACAACAACTCAGCTTCATCCCAGAATCTATCAGCTTTCTGACAAACCTGCTAGAATTAACCCATCTAAAAACTAGTCAAAAAAGTAAGCAAAATGATAACACTGACCCAGCGTTACTGCCTGCTGAACAAATTCAGTATTTTGCCTACGCTACAGCGTGTAGAGAAATGCCCTGCTGGGCTCAATGCCGAAAAAGCATCCCAACTGCTTTGTGGGACACAAGGCCAGTTATACATATACCAACAAACCCTTTAGTACACTCCTGGTCTAAACTGACTCTTACAACTCACTTATCTGCTATTTACATCAGTCTGGACCCCTACGTTTCCTCTTTTCAGCAAGACTCGGATGTTTGCCTCCTATAATAAGCCTGCTTTGAGGTAATGTGCACCAAAACCCAGTACCAGGGCAATAAACATTGCTAGCACCGGACTGAGATTCAGAGCACCCTCAGGAACATTACCAAGTACAACGTAGCACTGAAATACTGCAAAGTAAGGTAGGGTATGAATATACTTATGCATCAGGTACTACGGAACAACTACAAAGATGTGAGCTTTCACACCATGGCAAACGGGGAATTCCTTATTTCCGTCACCAAAGCGTGACCAGATGGCGTTTATTGCTAGGAAATGTTTGCCCAGGGCAGGCACCAGGGAATAAAGTGAGCACCATGAATCCACAACCTACATTACCTCAAACCTGTACTCTTCACAGAATACCCTGTGACAGAATTTAAGTGTTGTCATTATTTCAATCACTAATTTGTTAATTTTAACCAACACAGTAGTGGTGGATGAACCTTTCCAGTATTTTAAAGTATCTCCCAGTAACTTTCAAAATTGCTTTATTAAATAACAAAGACAGTAGAGACAATAGATTTGGAATCCTTATTGCATTTTAAATACTTAGGTAACTGCAAATCAAATAACTTCAGTCATTAGAAAAATCAGGAAATATAATGAGGAAGGGGAAATCTAAAAGACTAAACTGCTGTGAAATTCAGATTTATAAATTAATGAGATTACTTATTACAGAGTGCATGCATTTAATTAGCTTCAGAAATACAGGAACACATTAATTCGTAAGACACATGAGAAGAGTGGGGGTGTATTTTTCAAAATTAAACTCCATGAATTTCTGAACACAGTAGACACCCAAAAATCCAAATAGTGTTTGGTGGGCCAAATTAAACCATGCCACAAAATATCCTAAATAACCCATTGATGGCACAGCATCATAACACTGCAAATTCTGAATTGCAGAAATTCATATGTAGAATTTCTGCTGAATAGAGCCTTACAGTAAATGTGTTAAGCTGTTAGTGGTTAACAAAACTAAGTAAAATATAAAATGCATGCTCAGCAACTACCAGTTAAACTTACTGGCGTTTATAGTTTTAATACATCCATTATCAGCCAATGGACATTATGCCAGAAAAATGCAACTCCTGGATTGTAAGAATTTTTTAAAAAGCTTCATAAAAACAAAAGCAAAAGCAGCCTCCATAAGCAAAATAAACAACAGAACAAAAATTGCGGCAAATATTGCAAAAGAACTGCAATGTTAGATGATAAATATACAAAAACCCAACAAGCAACAGAAAAGTGTGGAAGATGAAAACAAAATGACCCTTAAAAAAAACAATCCAAGCAGCTAAACCTGTTTGCTTTTGACTTCATGCTGGTTTACATATTTTATTAATAAGCTTCGGAATTTTCACTCTTACCTAACCAGAACGAATATTGTGAAAGTGGATCAAAGAATTTATTAAAATTATACATTAGGGAAAATCATTAACTATGTTAATCAAAATTAAGGAAAAACTATGTACAACAATTAATGCTATGATAAAGTCACTAAAACAAAACCCTAATTTTTAAGTATCTTGATCTCTTTATCAACCAACTCATGTTTACAATGCTATCAACTGAAGCCATGAGTTAAAGGGACACTGTAATTTTTATTTGGAAAATACATATCACAGGCTGTAGATATAATCTTTTCTGGACTCTCAATTAATTTTCTATTCCTTCAGTAAGGGAACAAGAGAGAGAAATTTTGCATTTACTATACACATTCTACTTAGAGGAGCAGACAAACCACTTATTTTCTTACATATAATTTGCACATGAAGAATTACAGTTTGTACTTTATTTGGCATAAATAGCATTTATTAGCAGACAGTTCTACAGATTTTACTTAATAAAACTGATAGTCCCCGGGGGGGCACATTTATTTCCAGCTTTACATAGCATTACAAAAACTTAGTAGTAAGCTTAACATTAATGGAGACTTAAGACATTTGATTTTTATTTTTTTTTTTTTTTTGGAAAAGAGTTCGCAGTGTCCTTTTAAACAGCCAAATATTCACTGTTTATTTGGCATGAAAATGCTAAAAACATATTGGAATAAATGCTATCAATTTGCAACAGTTCCTGAATTAAAAAGGATTCTTACCTTTAGATGGGACAAACAGTTCTGCAGGAAAACGTGCCAGTTATTTAAAAAAAACTGTTTCTGACTGACACACAACAGGCAGGTGATCAATGGATACAAAGCCTATGAGCAGGGGGAAAAAGAATTGATCAAATTGCTCTTTGCAGACCTATCAAGTCTTGTACATTGAGAATGAGACACAGCCGGTCCTTGTTTCTCACTCTCATTTTAGCACTGAACGGCAGCCTTCCCCTGCACTAGGACACGTGTGCCAGGCATGGTGTCCTGGGTATAACCCACGTGCTGTAAGAGCTCATGGTGTAAGACTGTGGCAGTGGGACCACGGTGAAGCTCGCTCCCTAGCAAGGCCTGATCTCAAATATCACCCTTCATACAATATCCACTCTTTCCCTGCAACCACACGACCCAATTCACGGGGTCCTACGTGCTGGGAGAGGGAACCATCACTAAGCAGAATGTTCAGGAAAAACATCAACAACTCAGTAAAAACCGAGGCAGGCTTTAGGTTGTCAGAAATGTTGCTTCTACGCAAGGTCTACTTTAGGAAAGAATGAAGCACTATTTAATAGTCTGTGAATATGCTGACTAGCATGACTTTTCTTTGCTTTAATAGCATAAGATTTGTTTGAACACCACATATTTCAGCAGAATGAACAAATGGCGATAAATTCCAAATCTGACTGCAGATTATCTTGTTATGAAGCAAAATTTTAAAAATTAAATTGTAAACTTAATGTAACAATGTTTCTGACTTCATAAATAAAATTACATGGTGAATACTAACATCAACTACTTTATGTTCTTCTTACAGAAGGAGTTTAACCACGTACAATGACGTGTGCTTTATACGCTCAGAATACTGGAAAGTAAAGCTTGTCACTAACATGAAAGTGAGAATAAATCATTTTAAATTCACTTGCATTTACTGAATATACCAATCGTAATGCAAAACTTAGGTCTACATTTCCAGCAAAGTGGAGTGAATCAACTTGAAACATGGCTGCCACGGTCATCAAGAATTACCAAGATATTTAAAACCTTGCTAAGATGCTGGTTTAGGGGAAAAACTAGTCTTACAGGAAAAAAACCCACAGATAATTTATATCTGAAAGAGATAATAAAAAATATTAGAAAAAGAAAAAAAAAAGTGTATGAGGAGGGGAAAAAACAGGCAGAGCAGGGCTATTAACAGGCCATTATCCTGCTGAGGAAGTCTTGTCTGACACTTCCAACTTTTAATTTGTCATCATCTAAATAACACAGATTCCCTGAACACAAGTTCTTTTTAGAAGAGACATTAGGTTAAATAACTCTGTGCTAAAACCCACTAAAATAACCAAAACCAAGCATTGTTTTCAAGACAATCTCACAAGTGAGATAACAGAGTACATATCTTGCACAAAGAAACAAATCAAAGCAAACACACATACACAGTGTGAACTTAAATATAATTTAACTGAGGAGTTAATATTTAAATTAATACAGCTCTTAGCTTTTCCTCATAAAATATACTAGCTTAAAAGTCTAAGATGAGTAAAATGGAGAAGTTGAAATATTTCTTTAAAATACCAGTGAATGCTTCTTTCTTGAACTCAATTCAAAGGTAGTCTGATAAAGCATCTCCACAAAATTTTTCAAACATGGCACATTCACTTCATTTTTAACAGCCTATTAAAAAAAATACATAAATGGGTTTAAAAGTTTATATAGAAGGCAATTTAAATATACATTAACATGTCCATGAAATCAAGAACACTCAAAAGTTAAATCTCACTTTAGGTAAGTATTTGAGTGTATGTATCTGAAATATAAACAGAAGCATAAGAAATCATGTCATACACTACAACCATACAGTTGAAAAAAACCAACACAAAACCACAACAAACACAAAACCCATTAAGAAAACTACTATTCTAAGAATGTGGCCTGTATCTTATTTGAAGAAGAAAAAGTATTTGGAACTAATTAACAAATAAAAAATACACTGAAATTCTTTATAAGCATAATTTCATATATTTCAAAAAATAATGCCCATAACTTTCTCATTGTTCCCCTCTTTAATGCTCCCCTTTTATGTGCTCCAGTTCTGCAAACTGAAAGCTTAGGAAATGATACACAGGATTACCAGCCAATTAACAATGTAAGTTGTCTTTGATCAGCTTTCAGAATTAATGGAACAAATACACTGAGCCCTACACCTTTTTTACCCACTCTGTCCTTGCATACAAAAGAGCCTTCCCTCCACAAACCAGGCAGCTACCTTCTTTGTCAAAACCTCTGCAAACCCGTATTTATCCATTCCAACGTTATTCTCAATGGCTTTATACTGTATTTCTGCTTTATTTGTCAAATTGGGGGGTGTTTGAGAGGGAGTTGGCTTTTCTGGAAGAGATCCTCTATAGTCAAAATTTCTCAATAATATGGGGGGGGTGTTAGTTTTTATTATTCAAAGTTATTAAAAGGTATGACATGTCCACCTTGCTAAGAACACTGTGAAAACATGATGAGGAAGCATAAAAAATAGCATTCAATATCTATGTAACATATACAAATCCAAAAAAAAAACAACCTGTGAGAGTAATTATGTTTTAAGTTACTTCCTACATACCTCCAAATTATTTATCTTCTGCTATTCTTAAGCTATGGGTTGATCAGTACCCTACTAGCTCCATGAGAAATTCATTGTTGCCAGCACCACACTGTTGCTTTGGGATATAACCTTGGGTTTACAGATCAGCCTTAAATTCCTCACTGTAAAATATGCTGTTATCTGTCATACCTGCAGGGTCTAAACCAGGTCAAGTTTTTTAAAATGCCTGAATGACTAAGCAAGAGAATACAGTAAAGAAGTTACAATGCTGCAACCTAACAGCTTCCTCACTTAAGCAATTTTCTGTATCCAAGATACAGAAGAATCCAGATTAATTTCCTTTATCTGCTTCAAAAAGATTCAAACTTGCCTCTCACATCTTCCAGGAGAAGGACTAACCCTCTCAGCTGCATCTCAGCCGAGGATGGTGCTCTCCAATTCTATTTAAGAAGCCTCATTTGTATGAAATGATTAGACTCAATGACTCGGAAAGAAAGATCAAGCCTCCTTCCCTCACCAATCGCTTAAAGCACTGATTCAGGCTGTGCTGGTAGGAAGCAATCCATAAAACACCACACACACTCTGCACAGCGGTGTGAGTGCTGCCATGGTTACCAACGAATAATCCCAATTCCCAAATGCTGCTTCTCCCTCATTACTGGGCATGCTGTTTTCACTATTATTTAAATTATGATTTTGCAAACTAGTATTTGTATTTAACTAAATGCAAAGTACTTTCACCATGCACCCCCACTCCAAATGCTGAGCAACTATGGAGTTCAAAACAATAAATGCATTCACTTTTCAGATGGACAAGAAATTGTTCTCTAGAAGAATATAAGTAAGCCCAAGTAAGATCAAGACTTCAGTCAATAAAGAGCTACTGCTAACACCACCTCTTTGTGGTCATGCCTTAAGAAGAAAGATTGTCTCCTGTCCCATTTAAAAAAAAAAAAACAAACAAACAAAAAACAAACCAAACACAAGGTTAAGACCAGTGAAGGGAGAGAAGCATTTCCCCATAGCTCAGGGCAAGGCAGATCATTTTAAAGAGGAAGCAGAGTTCAGAAGGTTTTATGTTTCCATTCCTATGAGCTTGCTTAGGCAGGACCCCCACCCAGCATGCTCATCTTGGTAGATCCCGTTCCACAAAACAGGATCCACGCATCCCAGCTCTCCACATATTGCAAGATATGCCCCTACGATCAGTTGTAACATGGAGCCATGATCTGCCATTTTTCAGGACAGTGTGCCAAACACACCATGGCCTAGCATCTGCTAATACAATTATCATTTTAGACAACAAACACAGCAAGTATCCATCTGCTACAATGAAACTTTGAGATCATGGTAAATGGTCAGCTTGAAGGTACAGCGAGCTGTCACAACTTCTTGTTGACCTGCTGACCAAGCTGTACACAACTGAGCAAAGTAGCCTGGGAGGAAGGGGGAGAACCTGTCCTGGCTAAAAGTGTTCTCACAAGCAGTGTTACAGGCACTGTACATCCAAGACTGATGATATCGAGGGTTTTTTTTCTTGTTCATGGCTGCTGAGTAAAATTTCTTGCTTTAGATTTAAAACACATACCAGAGGGAGATGACTGACTGCTCTTCCACTTGAAGGATTACACCTAGTGGACACTCACCTTTAGAAACAATTTTTATTTAAATAGCCAAAAGCTACATTCCTCCTCCCTGCATAGGAGTTCACACACTACCTTATCTGTAAAAACTCTCCTAACTGTAAAAATGTTACATATCTCAGTTTATTTTAGAAAGAACTTAAGAAGTTTCAGCTCATAAAGAAAAGACAATGGGACCCTTAATAGAACAAATACTGAACCAAGGAAATTTCAAGTTTTCAGAGCAAGTATAAAATGGCAACAGTGCCTTTATCAACAGTGTTGATAAAAGGGTCTAGAAAACAGACAATTGTAAGCAGTTCTGAAAAAAGACTAGAAACTATCTAATAGACAAATTACACTGGCACATTCCCCTTTGAAAGATTATGTAGCTACTTGGAATTTACTTAATAGTCTCTTTCAATCTGTAAAAACATAATATTTTGAACATTAATGGAAGTCATTTCAGCAATGAAAGCCTAATTGAAAGTGAGAGGAATAGCGGGGAAGAAAAAAACCCAATACTTACAGCAGCCACAGGGATGAGAATTTCCACAAACAAACCAGCAAGTGCATGCTTTATATCTTTATCTTTTACTTCCAGGAAGTATTGAGCACATTCCTTTGTAAGGAAGCATTAGAAAAACATTTAGAAAGAAGACAAGTGTCACTATGGCATAAAAACCACCAGCAGTATTGCATTAATTGCCAGTTTGAATTTAAAACATGCAATGTGTTTGTTAGTCTTATATTCCTTGACAATACCAACTTTACAAAATATTAGAAACTTTAAAACCTGTTTCCCCAGCAATTAAAAAGAAATTGAAAGGAGAACATTTGTAATACCAGAGAGCTACTTACTTCCTACTTGGAATATGAAGAGTACTCAGAATATAAAAGAATATAAGTATGCACATTTTCCTCAGATAATTCTGAAGTTTTAAAAAATAAAACCTTATCTCTCTTGAAATTATTATAAAACATTTTTTTAATTTTTATATACTCATTTTCAAGATTACTTTGATGCAAAGAAAATCTTACAGAAAAATAAATAATTCATACACATGTTTGCACACTCCAGTATACCAAATTGTCAACTCTGGACACAATCTAAAGCACCAATGTGTATGTTAGCTTTTTCAGCATTGAAATCAATGTCAATGGCTATTCAATAGTTCCTATAAAATTTGTGACCAAGTTGCAATAACTTCAGTTACTGTGGAATGGGCAAGTTATTCATTAGGATAACTTTTAATCCATGAACAAGAGAAGCAAAGAGATTTTAAGTCTCTGAAAATTAACTGAAGTGTTCTTTCAAACAAAATCATTTCTTGGCATCTCAGCTGTTAAAAAAAGATATATCAAGTAATTTTTTTCCTTTAACCCACTCCTTTCATAAAGACAATTATTTGATTGCTATCCATTTTCATTGAATCTTGAATAAGTTAATATATTACAGGTTTGCCATATTACTGAGACAATTGAGAATAGGTTCTCATTATGCTAGGTACTCATGAAGCGTAGAGAAACAAGTGATTCATATCTCTGAGAACTTACAAACTGAACAGAAAAGGACGAAGGATGACACTCTATTTAGAGCGAGCAACTGATCATAGCAGGCATCATTGTAGCTTCATGAGTTAAACAATCAAAATCATACTTGTTTCACTTTTCTGTAATAGTAATTTACCTGCATGAACTGAAATGACGCTTCAAAATCCTCCACAGGATACATTTTTACTCGAAAAAACTTCATTCCCATAATCAAACTGATGATACTTTGTACCACATGAGGACTCTGTTCTTTTTGTCTCAGTTCCTTTAATTCAGTGACAAATTTCTTCCTAACAGCTTGAAACCTAAACCAGGGATATACGTGGCAATTATTTGAATTTTTAGTTACTTTTATATGATGTCTATTTGAATCAGTTTCCTTAGGCTGTTAATGAAAACACCACCTACAGTAAAAGAAACACAAGCAAGATGATCCCCGATACTTAAAATCCAGGCATTTAAGAGTGCCTATGATGACCAGCACATTAGAATATTCTCATTAACTGAACAACAACTATTGACTGATACCAGGCCTCCTTTCCCTGCACATACAAGCAACTTGACAGCAAAGCAATTCAGTATTGCACTACAGAGTATTTCTTGATTTGTACAAATGTACTGTGCCAGAATACGAGACAGACAAGCCAGGCTACACCCGAGTGCACTGGACACTGACACTTAAGGGGTTAGTTACTGGGGTCATTAATACATGCTCCAATATTGAATAGTCTTTAGGTCTAGAGTGATTCTTCCCAAAATGCAAGAAGAGTCAGAAACTGAACTTACTTTGATTGAGCAAGAACCCCTGTCACTTCTGCATATAAATCTGCAATAATATGCACATTCCCAGTGTTGGTTCCTGAATACCTAAAGAGAAAAAGGAAAAAAAAAGGAAAAACAAAAGAAAAGAACAAAGGAAAGTGTTAAATACAACTTTATTCTTCTAAACCCCACACATGTTCTCAATTACAAACAAGAAGTCTGTTCCATAGCAAGGTGGATTATCACCATAAAACCAACGTGAGTCAAGCATAAAATGCACGGGTGACATTTAAAGAGATGTTGTTTCCTTGAGTGGACACAGGAGGCATATTCTGTGTAGGAAATTTACTAGTTATCCAAACTTGGACTTTTCTTACTCTGGCTGGCTACGCAAATCATTTTGTATCTTCTAAGCAAAATAAACTCAGCATTATATTGAACACAGCTGTATTTCAAGATATGTTTTCAGTTTAAAGATACCAGGGTTCATTTACACTATTATCAACAACATGTCACAGGTGAGGCAAAGGAGAACAATCACAACCACAGGCTGGTAATACACACAAAATATTTTAAAGTACACAAAAGAAACTTACCCTTCCTTATGTTTAAAGTGCTTAAAAGCCAAGTTTAGAACTTCGTGTACTAAAGGATCTGGCACTGGATGAACAGGTATCTGAAATGCAGGTATCATTTATCTATATGTAACTATGCATGTACATATATATACACCTATGTATGTATGAAGTAAATAAATAAAACAGTACTGTGAGAGGCCCTGTAGAAAACTCCTCCACTAGTGTCAAAGGACACATCTTCTGTTGGCAATGATACCAAGTTAATTCTGCAATATATGAACATTTAGACAATCTGCATTGGCATTCTCTTAAATATTTTTCATACTGGCTTTCAGGGATTAAATGAATAATAATATAAACAACAGTAATGTAAACACTATTAATTCGTCCTCAAAATTTATCAGACTACATTAACTATGCATCTTTTCACTTTCTACCTTGTGTGGTATTACTGCTACAGATTTAACCTCAAAATGCTATTAATCTCAGTATAAAGGAAGACAAACAAAAAAAAATAAGAACGTAGAAGAGATTATCATTTCCATTTTAGACTTTTTCAGATGAAAGCAGCCAAAACACATAAAAATCTCCCTAGCAATAAGTAACAATGTGGTGAGAAACTAAAACCAAGCATTGATTAGAAGGCTCTTTTTTACCGAGGTTCTCTTTGACATCACCACTTTTCTCAGTTTGAAAAGGAAACATTTATTAAAAAAATCAAATATATTCTTTAAAAAAAGCACTATATGTAATTATGAAGTCATAATAACTTTAACATTTCAAAACAATTTAGGTGGGGACTAGGATAACCCTACTAAACATTATTGCTTTAGACTGATCATGTTTTAGTAAAAAAATCTTATTAGAAGATTACTGTCTTGGCTACAGAAAATGAAGCACTTGATGCAGAAAAGTATGAAATTCTAAAGCAATAAGAAAGCTGTTTCTCCAAGAACATCCAACTATTGGAACTGACTACCTACATACATATTCATACAATAAGTAATATGTAGCCATTTAAGCAAAGATTTTTGTTCCTACATAGGTCGTGTCTGTCACCCTCTCTCCAGCTGCTCTGTGGATATTACAGAAACAGCTGGATCATGCCCTTTGCACCCTCTAAAACCAGTTTCTAAGAATTAAACAATGACAGGGCTCCCAGGATGACAGGCATATGGATGTAATGTGAGTGTAAATATGTTTATTGATTAAAAGCCATCATTTCTGCACTTTTACTACCTAATTGCAGAAACATTACAGGCAGAAAATACAAACCCTCCTTTAGATAACTTTTAATACTAAATTGACCCAAGGATTCTTTATGTGGTGTATCTATGTTCAGTGGCCCGCTGCAGGTCTTTAGCAGAGGAAAAATTCATATCATGAAAATACCTATCTTGTCTGGAGTACAAGCATGAGAGAGGCTCACCAAGAGCCTCTCTTCAAGATCCAAACTTTAGCATCTCTCCTGACATCTGAATCACTAGCAACGTGCACCCTTATACTCAGCAGAAAAAATAGCACCAGTTCAAAAAACAGAAGCTACCCATACAACTTTGCAATCCTAAACAATGTATTCTATTTTCCCCTTTTATTTTGCACCGATAGAAAATTTAGGCAAGGAGAGAGCATGAACTAAAGATTTTCTGTAAAACACTAACAAATAAGAGTTTGATGGCTTTAATACTGTTGTCTGCATATATGTGCATGCATTATAGAAATATCACTTTGGATGATTGGCTAGTGTCTCAGGGCAGGACAGGCAGCTCTTTTGGTTTATTTTTTTCATTTTTTCCCGGTATCACAAATGTACCATATACAACCACATAAACCTAAACCTTCTACAAATTATTTGCAAACTAAACCATAGCCCTTGCCTGACTTGGTACAGAAAGACATTTAATCTTCACGTACCTAAAGGACAAACTACTTTAGTATTTGAAATGTGACATTTGCTCGTCTTCCTCATGTTTCATACCGTTTCTTACAGTAATTTTTCCTCTCAAAAATGCAAGAAAAATGATGCTGCTGAAGCCAAACTCTACCCTCTTGTCCATACACCAATGCAAATATTAATTTGCATTACAGAGTATTAACAGAAATTCCATGTGACATCATCTAGCACTACATTATAAGGCCAAGCAAAATTACATACCCTTTCTAAGTTTAAGTGACATATTAATCTTGTCACTTTATGATTTCACGTTGTATTGCAAAACTGCAGACAAAAAGGTACTGAATTAAAATAGGTTTTTTTTTAAAGTTTTGGTTTTTGCAGTACATTAGCAGCTTTGCCTTAGTGGATCCAAGACACATGAACTGAGATATGCAGGCATGTAAAGAAAAGACAGGAGAAGCCAAAGGCTTTATGCAATTGAGAGTATAATTACAGCCTTGTATACGCTCATCATATATATGCTCCATATAAAAATTTAAAGTATATGATCAAAAGTGACATTAAAAGCAAAAGATTAAAAGAAGTTTGTCAAAGTAAAAGAGCTTACCTGTTTTAGAACCTCTATTAAAACTAAACAAAAAATGAAATCTACAGCTAAGTCCCTCCTTTCAAGTAGATAATCTCTTTCACGTTGTTGGTCGTCCCTAAAATAAGAAAACAAGAACACGTGTATCATACACAAGATAGAACACAAATATTGTGGAGAAGAGCTATGCATGCACACCTTCCAAGCAATCACTGCTACACGCATATAAAATGATGGTTAGAAAGACTTCGGGGTTTGGTGCAGCACTGACATCTTGCCCCTCTCCTGAAAGGGCCTTCCAATAACAAAAACAATTCAAAAAGGGGCAAACTAGCTTGTAATTACTAGTGGCCAACTTCCTTCTGTGTATCAACCCCAAAATCATTAAGTCACTTCATGCGTATCATCTACGCAAGTTAAACACACTATCTCAAAGAAGCCCATGCTCTTTCTATACAGATTTAGGTAACGACAGTTCCAAATACAAAATACTTGTCAAAAAAGTACAAAGCGCATGTTCTTAGAAGAAAGCACAGAAAAATCAAACAGACTTTTCCAAGGAAAACTCTTACCCCTTTGATTTTGTGCTAGACCGAGGTCTATATTCATAAGATTCATCTTCTGTTCCATTTTGGCGCCTGTACCAGTCAAACAAGGTGCGTAATAAGGAGGGGAGACAGTGCTCTGCTACTGAGCTCATAGAGCTTATCAACTGAAAAAAAGTAAGAAAAATAGTTTAGCATGATAAAGCAATCTAAAAATCCTAGAATTATAACCATCCCTTCAAACTGGTTTTTAATGTTGAAAAACCATTCATCGTGTAATTTTACAAAGTGGCAACTTTAGGTACCATTTCCATCTAGGACAATTAGTGTAAATATGGCACACTAAGTTAATTATTATGATAGATTTAAGCAGACAAAGTGTTTCAAAATTCACGAGGATCACAGAATGCTGTATTTATACAGATAACCCATATAATACCATTGAGAAAACAGCAGATACTTTAGGATTTCCCTGAATGCTGCCATATGTATTGCTCAAGTATACATACCTTTACATTACAGATGACAGATAGAAGTAAACCTCCTAAACTGAGGAAGTATGTAACCTTCAAAAACATGCTGCTTTCATTATTATACAAACAAATGTAAGAGCCTTTTAGATATTCTCCTCTACTTTTAATACATTTGACTGGTCTAGATCTCAAGCTATATGTACTTTCAGCATAAGTCCCCTATCAACTGCTCTCTTTCATAAAACCCATGAGTTGTAAAACTATCCATGAAACAGTGGCAATAGAAACCATTATAGAAGGATGACTTTAACAGGTATGAAACTTAAATACTCCAGGCTTCCTTAAACTTAAACTTTAACAGAACTCATCAATGCCCCAGGTTTGGAGAGCAGAATGACTGAGAAAGGCAGCATAAAACAGCTATTAACTCCCTGCCAGGAGGCAGCTGGGAGCAAGCCCATCCCCAAAACACTGGCTGGAAGAGGAGAGTTACCCTGCTGCTCAGTGATGCCACGTATTAATTATCTCCCGCATCTTTCAAATAAGAGGTTTCAATAGAAGCCATGCTTGTGCCATAACATATCTATTACTCACTATTCCAGAAAACCAAGATAATACCAATGCCATTATTTCTTTGTCCTCATTTGAAGCATATTGGGGTGTCAGACGGGGGGAAGGGATGGGGGTAGGTTAACCATACAGAAACCTCAGGAGGATCTTTTCCAACCATCTGAATGCTTTACTCAGCTTGTTAACCAGTGAGCTATTCAAGTCACAAGAATTAAGCAGTATTCTTGACTCCCTGAAAAATCCTTTATTATATAAACAAGTAGAGACATTTTCTCAAAATAAGTGAAATCATATTCTTATTCTAGAAGTCCATAAAATTTTAAATCCCAGTATAAAATACAGACTACATATATTCCAAATCTGAATAGGAACTAGGTTACATTAAGAAATTTTTACTAGAATAATGAGATTACTTTTTTTCTTATTATTACTGTCTGTCAATAGGACACTCACTAAAAAGGGATTCGATGGAAAAACTATGCACGCTTGCTGCAGGAGAGGCACGCACATTGAGCTAACTGCACAAAAAGATGAAGGCAGTTATTACAGGCAACACAAAACCATACAAAAGCTTTTCCACACAAACACAACAGAAGCTAGAACGACTCTGTAAGCTTGCTATAATGCCTTGCATCTCAGAACAAAGGCTAAGCTTTGAGAATACCTTCATTCTTATACTAATGTATGTTGAAATCTTTGTAACTTGCTTTGAAAACTAAGCATGTTGTAAGCTTGTTCCTTGTGCACCAATATCCATATAAACCAAATATCCAGTCAACCAACTAACATACATCAGACTTCAAGAAGCGTACAGTACAACACAACTCAATTTTATCACTTTGAAGTTACATTGTGATGTGAAATGAAGCAGTGTGTGATGAAAAGGAATGTGTACGAATGAAGATGTTGTTCAAGAGCATTTTCTGATGTGGCAGAGGTATGACAAACTACCTGGGGGGGGAAAAAACAACTTGGGAAGACAAAGAGGAGAAGAGGAAAGAAAAACTATGAGGAAATTTGAGACACTTGTGGGCTACTGTTAAAACTATTATCCTTCAGTAAGAGGAAGCATCATAAAAACAGCTGCCCAGAGAGGCTGTGGAGTCTCCTTCTTGGGAGACATTCAAAACCCGCCTGGACACCATCCTGGGCAACCTGTTGTAGGTGAACCTGCTTTAGCAGGGCATTGGACTAGATGATCTCCAAATGTCCCTTCCAAACCTGACCATTCTGTGATTCTGTGAAAAAAGAACTCAAAAGAGTCATTTGTATTGATAAAGCTTCAACAAAGCTTCACCATGATTTCACGTGCAAGAAATGCCTGTTGCTTGCATCAGCTCGGGGTGATCAAACATCTCTGTTAACTTCACTCCAGCCATGAGCAGAAATCACAAGTTAAAAGCATTAATGTGTATGTGGGAGAAAAAAAAATAAAATTCAGAAAGCAGGAAGAACAAAGCTTCCTCATGAGTTCCTAAATCAAGGTATTAGACTCAGCATAAAATAATCAATGTAACTGGTAAGCCTTAGAATGAAAGCTAAGGCTAAACTGGATGAGCAAGGGATCCATCATCAACCACAGCAATCCAAAATATGTTTTGCCTTACTGTCACTTTCCGTACCCCAAATAACCTAAAGACTGGGAAAATACATCAATTTCTTTTTCTCTAAAAATAATGATATATCAAATACATTGCACAGAGCTGTGTTCATACAGCAACCACACACACAACAGGACCAGAACAGATTAAGGAAACACTTAAGTTTACCCTGTGCTGTCGACATAAAATGACCCCACAAAGCATTTCTACTCCTCTGCCTTCCTTCTGAACTGATGGGTTTATTAGTAGAAGAAAAAGAAGAAAGCTGCATTTTAAGCTTTACTAAACCTTTTCCTTGGATTTTCCTGCAATTTTACACAGCATATTAATATTACTACCCTTCATAAACATTCCAGCAGTTAGTAAATTACATCATCTTCCACAGAAATAAACTATATCTCATGCACTAAAAAAAATTGTCATTGGTAAAGTGCTACACTCTGAGACAACTGACGTTATAAAGCATTTTCCTCTTGAAATGAAAAATCAGTTTTACATTATAATTATATATTTCCTGCCAAGTTTTACATTCCTTACATTCTAATGAGAAGGCATTGGAATTATCAGGAAGATGAAATCTTTGCTCATATTTCATAGCTGCTAAGCAGAACATGAGCTATATGCTTATTCTTTTTATTTAAAATAATTGCCATATTGTTTGGATACTAAATTAAAGATCATCTTATATAAAAATAAGTTAGCCCTCCTATTTTAGCATTAAACTATGCCTAGGTTGAAAGCAGCAATCCAGAAAAAGAGAGATCCTATAATACCCAAGAGGGCAGGGTTGCACTAGTCAGCATTCTATTCCTCAGAATGAAACCGCAAAGTGGGCTCCAGTCTTAAAGGCCATAAAACATTGCTAACTGCTGCATTTAACATACCCAAGAGCACACTGAGAGGTAAGAAGAGATGCAAAACTATAGGAAGATGCTAGAGCCCAAATTCCAGCTATGGCCAAAATCCTGATCCTGAAAACATTCTTCAAGTTGTGTCGAATCATAAACAAGCCTGAACCCCAGAAACGCATCTGCTTTCACTCACTGAGATGGCCAAGATATGCTTCTGCATGATCATAAAAGTTTTGGTGTTTAGGACAAGAGTAGGAAATTGCCAAGTATGACTCCTACAACAAACAAAGGAAGAAAAATACAAGCTATTTCCGTTTCAAGCTGTACAAGCAAAAATATTTTAAGAAATGCAATATATGCTCTAAAAAAAATATCTCCTCTGGTAGCTTCTTGATGCAGTGGGAATGATAAAGGGAAAACAGTGGTACTAAAATGCTAAATTTTTTCAGAGTTTAAAAGTGTTATCAACATAAAAATATCCCTCTCTTTTTCTAACATTTCATCTCTTCTAGCCAAATTTACATTGTTTCAATTAAAACCCCAGTGACAAATAAGAGTTACACTATTTGAAAAATCAAAAACGCCTGGTTTTGCACACTTGGATCTAATAGCAGCCCTCTTGGTCTAGTTATGCTTCCAACAGAAAAATTTATAATCCCATTAAACAGCTATTTTCCTTTTTCATGATAAGGACAGACAACATTACATGTCTTCCTCCTCCATCCCTCTTCTCATCACTTACTGAGCTGAGAGAATGAGTATTAACTACATACCTTCTTACTCCCAGGGTCCCTCTTGTGTCTCAATTGTGCTCTTTTTATTCACAAAGTACACTTACTACTCGGAACACCGTAACAGTACTGCTAAAGTCAGTTTTTAGACTTGAATTCTTAACTCCGTAAATATCTCTGTGTGAACAAGGTTGGCCCAGCGACAGCTCTAGCTTCTCTGCTGGATGCTGTGGCTGTGCACTCTGGATCCTCCTCTCTGCCATACTTTGCCAATCTTCTTATTCTGCAATCTTCTGCACTGCTGGAGAATCGATCTTAATATAGCAATGAACAAGAGAGAAGCAATCTTAATTCCTTTTGCCAAACCACGTCCAAAATTCCCTACCTAAATTCCTGTCATCATGACAAGCCCTGTCATCACAAGGGAGTCATTCCGCTCTGACTCTCTAAAGTAGTTATTCAGTACCATTAAAATTCAGCTCTTCATGAACCCAAAGTAGATAAAAAATAATTCTGTTTGATTATGTGTGTGTGTGTGTGTGTGTGTGTGTGTGAGAGAGGCGAGTTCTTATTTTGTTCTTTTGTTATTTGTAAAGTACTACGTTTTTAGGAAAATGAGTTTATTTCTATATTACAAGATTTCAAAAGTTATATGGATCATTTTTTACTTCATTCAATGTATCTTTAGAAGCCTATATGTAGTTTAACATGTGACTACTTATTTATAAAAAACATTCTTCGCTGAGGAAAAGGGGGGGGGGGGGCAGATTAGTAGAAAAATTAGTAATATTACTGATTCACAGATTTCCTTAGATCATCCATTATCATTAACATTATTTACCTTTTGGTCAGCTTTAAAAAAAAATATGGTAGCCACTAGAGAATTTATGCCCTATCCCACCCTCACCTGTTTTCCTTGCTTAAAAGTAAACTTTCATTTAGGACATAATGGCCTTACTGCTGTTTAGATTGAAAACATAAAAAGGCTATGTGAGGTTTTTGGTGTTGGTTTTGTTTTTCTTTGAAAATAAAATGATACGTCAAATATTACATGGTATTATTTGTTTCTCTTTTGGGAGGAGTGGAAAGAGGTGCACAGATGGCTATTAATTGAAAAGCAGGGGCAGGTCAGCAGATTTTATTGCAATGTCTATTACCTATATCCAGGGAGTAATGGAAAGCATGAAACAAAAAAACAGTTATAGAAGATAGGGACAGAATACTGAACTTCATACAGTAAGATGCTATTCAGTAGCAGTTAAAAATAGGAACACGCAATTAATGAGGCTTCATCTGAATGGTGCTGCACCATTGCAAAGAAGCAGTTATGGGAGAAAAAGCACATCTATACTACGAAAAAATTAGAAATACAGACAATAAACTTGAATAAATTGAGCACAGTTATTCCAGGTACAGTTTACAGTAAGTAAAACAGAACAGCCTTACAGTGCAACTGTATGCTCAAAGGACAAGTAACTTTTGAATCTACTTTATGCCTTCTGCCATAGAATCAAAAAGCCCTTAGCAAAAGCCCTGTTACTGAAATTAACGCTATTTCTTTATAAAAGCAAACCCCCAAACACTGAAACAGTAACTGATACAGGCTGAGGTTCCACAAAGCTCATTAACAGGAACAGAAATAAAGTCTTTGTGTCTCCACCATATTTCAGCATCTTTCCTCCAGCCGTTTTCACTGCCATCTTCACGTAATTGATCTATTCTAGTAGTTTCCTACTACCATATTCTATAATGGAAAATAAAGTAATGAACATTCAAGGTCTAATCTTCTGACACTGATTCAGACATGGAAGTTCCAAGTATTTACAACAGTGGAACTACCATTCTGCAAAAACAGAGGCCACCTGCATCCAAAAAAACCTGCCTTCAATTACGTGTCTCCTACCTGATCAAACTGAAGATCTTCACCTCTTTGGAGAGATCTGGACAAGAGCTTTTCCTGTAAAAAAACATAAAAAGAAACATGAATGCAATTGACCATTATCAAAGATAGATTCCTCCTTTCTCAGTTATATTAGGGAGCAAACAAATAACTTTTAACATGAATATCTGCATTAGTTTTCATCTAGAACCATTTACAAAGACATGAAGTGTACTCACAAAACAGAGATGTAAACTTAATTTTGTAGCTTAGTAGTAATAATGTTCAAGACTGATACACAGAAAATGTCAAACATCTCTCCCAAACAGCAGGGCCTACAGCAGTGTGCTCAGACATAGCTGGCAGTGAGTGCCAAGAGTAACTCAGAAGGAAAGCCATTCCCATTTGAATTAACAAGGATATTCATGTTCATAAGGCAGTTATTGTAAGCTACAAGAATGAATTTTAAAATGCTTTCACCAAGGCAGAGACAATTGTTCAATAAATTTCCAGCCTGCGCTTTCTCTGAACGGCAATGAAAAATAGCTAGAATATCTAGTCCAGAAAAAGGAGAATGTCAATAATAATTTGCTTTACATTTGAAATAACTCTGGAAAGATGCAAAGCTATAGAAAAGATGCCATATTAATAAAATTTAATTATTAGAATATTTCACTGCTACCCATACCATAAGACATACTGCTCTGTTAAAAGCAAAACTAAATTATATTCTTAACAAAATAACATAGTGAGAATTAAAGCATTAAGAAAACAAAACAGTCATGAACTGTAATAGTAAATCTTATTAGTCACTGTGGAGAGTACCAAATCACACAGTTTCAAAAGATACAACTTTTATAGTCTCTTGGTAAAAAAAAAAAAAAAAAAAAAAAAGACAGACAGACAAGACTAAGCCCCACTTACAAGCTCTGAGAGTCAATGATTTACCGTAAGCCAAGTGCCACAGTAACAGCTTTAAAGGTGAATTACGAAGTGGTAAGATACATAAATGGCTGATGAACAGTTCTTGCTACTTAAAGAAATTTTAAGCTACTTTTCACTCCATTATAAATGAATCAAAATGTTATCTTTGATGAGGAAAGCAGAAAAAGTGCTCAAGGTGAGGAGTTAATAGCTCACATTATATTGCAGTAAGCAAAGAAAAAGCTTCTATGAAGCCAGTTAAGACAAGTAGTAAGCTGGAAGAGCTGTTAACCTGCCTGGTCTGGGATGTAAAAGGCAGTGTCAGCAACACTGACAGCCAGTATTGCTCTCAACAGGTTGTGCCTCAGTTAACATAAAATAACAGCTCAGTACTTCAGTAACAGAAAACACCTATGCTGTCAGGCTGTTGACAAAAAATTAAAACCCAGTATTGCTTGGCATTTAAGACTTGCAAGGCTGTATGTTAAAATTGGGATTGCATGTACCAAGTCCAGATTCAAACTGACAGCTTATTTTCACTTGTTCTAATCGTAATCTTGAAAATACAACACAATTTCTGGCATTTGCTGCTATGAGTGCAACTGTATTTCTTGTTACAGCCTCTGAAAAGTGGAATTCCCAGGCAACCTGAACGCCCAGGCAAAAAGCATTTGCCTACTCTGAAACTGGAAATAATATAGGTACAAGTTCACAACTCATTTTCACTTTCCATAATCCAAAGAAACTCACGTAATTGCCTAAGAAAACACTATGTATGCTTCCAGTATGCCTAAATAATAATTTAAAAAAAATACTTCTATTTTTTCATCAGTGATGTATTAGCCAGTGTTCTTTCACTGGGTATTCAAAAGCAAAGGGAAAAGATTTCAGATACTGGCAAAGAAACATTGTTTTTAATTTTTACAAATTCATAGGATTTTACATGTCAAGTCAGTTCAAAATTCTGTTACAAGAAATGATGTTTCAGAGCTTTTGATATAAGCTCTATAGAGCGCTTAGAACTCTCTTTTAACTAGAATTTCTCCCCTTTTTTTACAAGGGAACATCTATTGTAGGTGAATTAATGTTATCTGTCCTATGCTTTTAGATAAACTACACAAATAATTGTAATCTTATCTATAAAGCAAAAACACGAGAAATGTTCCACCCTATATAAACATTGTATAATGCTAAATAAGCTGAAGGAAAATAACTAGAAAACTATTTCCCAAGAAGATAAAAAAGTGACTTTCATGTAAGAAGATGGTAAGAGTCTGGTTCCTTATGCCTCCTCACAAGACAATGCCCCAACAGGCCAAGTTTCCGCCATGGTACTACAAAACTATTCTACAGGTGAACAAACACTGGGTTTATTATACCCACTGCACCTGTCCAAAACCAGAAACAGCTAGAGAAAAGAATGGCAACAAATCAAAGAGAAGTTAAATACTCTGTAAGTCTTCAGATGAACAAGTTGAAATTCATGTCAATAGATAGCAAATTGTCTTTAAGATAGGTCTGGTTTTTCCCCTACATTCTATACTAATGAAAACACTTCTGTACATCAAATGTTGATACAAGTTCTAAGATTTTTAGTATCAGAAAGAATGAAGACTTTACAAGTTCAAAATCCTCCCTATTATTTTTCCTCAGCATTAAAGATTTTAACTGCTAACAGGTAAATATCACCATAGTTAATATAACACCAACCAAACAAATGTGACATAACCAAATGATACTCAAAGGGGTTTATCAAGGCCTCTGATTTATTTGTATGACTTCAAAATTTATTTTTGTTCAGTGTCGCCTTCTAACTCTGCTTTGTCACAGCCCCAGTCATCTCACATGACTTACAAAAGTCTACCCAACAGTATAAAGAAAAGGTCTAGAAACTTGCACTGAATTAATAATTTAAGATTTATTTTCCTGGCTTCCTGAAGTTCTGAGAGATGGAAATAATAGGTCTATATTTACCTTTTACAACTGAAAAGAAAAAAGAAAAAAAAAACAAAAACACACACACACAACAAAAAAACCCAAACCCTAAACTAGAAGAAACCCAGCCCACTACTGAATTAACCAAAGAGCAGTTTGCATCCATTGTGTAAAGCAGAAATGTCAACATATGGCAAGCAGCAAACATCAGGATGTAGGCAGACCTGTGTGCTGTGCAAACAACTACACCCATGGAAAAAGGTACCACCCGTTGGCCCCTCTCCAGTATTAATCGGCTAACACACCTCAGCAGGGTGGCTCAGGTGAACACAGCAAAGCTGACATACTTGTTTCTGTCCTCTAAGCTGCAAGTAAGAAACCAGAGAAGCGATGCTGCCTTGCCTCCTGTACCCTAAGTGCTGGGCAGTGCCTGCATCCTTGCCCTAGCGTCAGAGCAGCATACGAGAAACACTGTGCTGAAGAAATGCAGTGTGCTAAATATTACTACTTTCAGACAAACTTTTGAAGGCACCTAGGCAAGATTTGCAAAAGCATGCATTGCTAGTCTGAGCAATGTTTAGTTCATCTCCGTGACGGACTAAAATAGCTGGTGTTGGTAACAGCCTTAAATAGTTTTGCTAGTTAGTTTTGGCTTAAACACGAGACTGAACTATGATTTAGTAATTTAGCAGCTTACCTAGTTAACAGCTTGGTAACTTGGTGGCATCATGTCAAACACTCTGCTTAAATTCTGTATTTATATACAGCTTGACAAAATACAAGGTAACTGAGTGAGTTGAGGAAGGATGGTATTGTGCCTCATAGTCATTCTTCCTCAGCTGAGGAAGAGTATTTTAAGCTACCATAAACTGTGACTGAGCCCTTTTTCCTTTAAAACTATATACCACTACAAAAGACTTAAAAGAATTTACTTTTTAAAAAGTGTTTTAATTTAATTTGCTCACTAAAAGGACGATCTTCCTTCCTGTGGTTATGCTCGCTACTTGAATCATTTATTTTAAGCACTTGCTGATAAGTTCTTTATGCAACTTTGGGAACTCTGCAGTATTACTATTTTGCAAGCAGAGAACTCTTAATTAAATCAGCAAAAGGAAACTACTTTGTTACTTACTGAGTATCCTAAGCAAATTCATAGCCAGAAAAACCATTTAGTTACTTTCTAAATTCACAAGTCAGTTACTTCTAAATGAAACCCATACATCTAGCCAAAATGGTACTCCACCCTTATCACCCTCAGGTCCTGTCTTGATTTGAAGCTACTATTTCATTTTTTTAAATTATTTTTTAAATTAGATTTTTGCTCCCCTACTTCATCTTCAAGTTTTGCAAAGTGTCTAGCTCCTAACTTTAATTGCTCTGGCTCCAAATTCTCTCCAATAGCATCATCTAACAGCCTAGCTTCATCTAACACTTTAAAGATTTATGTAACATTGTATGTATTCGCTACATTATTGTTTGTAGCCAAGTCATCCCATGAATTCAAATCACACTAAAATGATAAAGGGCTTTCCTCTCTTCCATTAAAGCCTTTTCTCCAATCTCAAGTCGGTGCTTTTCCTGTGCCCTTTCAGCCTTTGGTCTTTCATTTTAGATGTCATACACTAGAACTGAATATTCACTATTTATATGAAATACTATGTACAAAAATAAAACCACTTCACCATTTTGGTACTTCCCTTCACTGAGACACCTAAGGATTTCCTTCTGCCTCTGTGTTACACAGGCTCAGGTTGTTTCACTTTTCCCCAGCTTTCGGCACCTCTTAAATGTCTGGGTTTCTACATAGTCCTTCCTTCCCAACAATATAAAATAAGGAATGCTGCCTATATGTGTAAATTTACATTTGATTGCATTAAAAAACATTTTGTTTAAAAGAATTCAACTTAGCAAATAAACCCAGAGAGAACTGTAAAAGACCTTCACAAATGACTACCCCAGTAATATTTATAATTTCTTATTTTATCCCAAAGAATTTCATACATACTGTATACACACAAAATAGCAATGTCAGGATCTGATTAGTAAAAGATCCTGACTAAGGCAGACTTCATGCAACCACCATAAAGGCTCACCAGACAACAGAGCTGGGAATCACTCTTCCTTGAAAAGTGTATTATTTCATTAGTTACATGGGTTTTCTAATTTTTAATTTGGCAAGATGTTTCAATTTGCTATGATTAACAGATTTTAAAACATTCATTTAACAGTCAGCAGCATGGCAGGGAGACACAGCCTGAGAATGTTGTCAGAGCATTTATTTAATCTGCTCCAGGGACAAGTTCTGCAGCACAAGTGAACTCCAGGCCTATTATATTTACCTTGCTACTAGTATTCTGGTTAGGAGATTTAACTCTGAACTAGCTGTGTGTTGTACAGGAAAAGCCCTCTTCAGCTCATCCAAATCACAGCCAACCTATGTCATTCTGGTCAAACACCACCCTCCCCGTGTGTTTGGCAGATGAACAGAAAAGGGGCCAAGGGAGCAGCATTCGCAGCAGTAGGCACGCAGGCCACCCTGAGTGGAGCAACCTGTCCTTCCAGCCACAACATCAACACCCCTAGAGCTCTCCTCGTATTTCTTAGCCACATACCCTTCACCATCTGCATGGCCCTTTTCCTACAAAGTTTCTGTGCTTTCTTATCAAAGCCTCCTGAATATATGAGTCTTTTGGATGTCTACAAGGAAAGAGACAAGTTCCATTTAAGTTGTAGGCTTGTCTGGTACACACACACACACACATACATAATGTATACCTAAGTAGGTGTATATAAAGAAATGTTTCATTTTCCTCAGCCTTTGATCTACTAATGGTTTCAGTTGAAGATGATTCCATCAGCAACACCACAAAATGTGCTTAGCCCCATTTTTGTGTTCTTTTGGACTGCTTCACAGTAATATTTTTTCCTAAAGTTTCAAAACTGGGGCTCAAGTCTTCACATGTGCACTTCTGCACACAAACACTCTGCAAGCTGTGAAGAAGCAAACTCTGGAAGCTTGCTCAGCAAGTTTCCAAGTTAAAAAAAAACCTTCCCATCCTAGAAATTTCCAAGTTAAAAGAAATCCATTTATTTCAAGATCATGTGATCTAGACTGCCAATGGAATTTTGCATTTCGCCTGATCTGTAATATATGCTGGCTACTATATTCTTCCAGGTGTTGGGTGTTAATACTTTGGAAAACAAACCAAATGCATCTTTTCTTGAAGTATATGGTCAAAGTATTGCTTCAAAAAACATCAATAGGAAACACACTTTGCAGTGGTACTGAAGGAACATTTTTTGTTGTTGCTATTTCCTTTTGTAACTTTACAGAACTTATGAATACTAAGAGTTTTAGTTTCCAGTAACCACTACGTAACAGTTTTAATGAAAGTCAATAAAACATAATCCAGGTAGCCACCCCTGTTTGCAAAAGCCTATTTATTCTTGAAGTAATCCCTTTGAAAAGTCAACAATATCTGGGGACATTTTTTTTCAGTAGCCATACATACGATAAATCAGACTATTTTAGAAAAAAAGCAGGACCATTTCAAGGGATACTATGAAAAAAAAGGACTCACCAAAGGTTCAGCCATTACAACTTCAATTTTCTTTTCAGCCTGAACAGCAAATTCAGCAAAGAGGCTTTTGATGACATACTCGCCAGGTTTGACATCTGGATCAATAGTAATGTTAGACATGATGATGCCTCTCTTTTCCCAGGTGGAAACAACACTTGGAGAAACTCTGCGTTTATTTACTCTGCTGGGTGGTGTGGAGGCTGTAGGAAAAAAAAAAAGAAAAATAAAGAGATATAAAGAAGAGCTTCTAAACACAGTAACTGTCACTTCTTTACCTTCCCATGCTCCACACGTATTCACACAGTAAATTCTGTAAACCAGAAGGAGGAAACAACTTAGCTATAACATTCAAAAATAATATATTTTTTTTAACTAGGTGGGGAATTCAACTCTAAGTTGCATAAAGGTTTACAATGTAACTCATTTTTTGTTACTGATAAACCCCAAAAACTGTCTTACGCTGTGTAAACGGTCCCTTTCTGAATACAACTGTATGACGATCATGGTAAAGATTACAGCTTTTAATAACTGGTATATTCAGTTTGAGTATGACTAAAAATCAAAAGGTTCAATGTAAAGAGTTATCTCCTTGTATTGTGAGAAGCATCTGCTTGATTCCATTTTTCTGAATCATCCATGAAATTTAAGTTTCTACTTGGTGTCCAAATATGTGCAAGACAAATACTTCTTTGGCCCCTCTTCGCACATTTGGTGAGCTTATTTTCCTAACAAGAACGCAAACCCTTTCTAAATATGTCATACTAACTATTTTTTATCTACCTTTTAGTCACAAATCTGAAAAACTTGTTCCTTATCAGAAATAATAATGAATCTATCAATATAAATAGCAATGAATATATTAGCCTCCCCCCTAAGGATTACTGCTTTCACCTCTATACTGAAATTGTCATATACTAAGTTTACACATATTTATGCATCTTTGTTATTATTTTCCTCCCTAACAACTCAAAAATATTTATTATCATAGCTGCCACTCAATCTGAACTGCAGTACTGAAAATCAAGTATCAGAACTCATGTATGAGTTTAACACACACATACCAACCACAGTAAATAACTACAATTCTTGTCCTACACACTGCAAATCAAAATAAATATTGACATCTCTACTGATGCCCTAGATCTACCCAGAAAGGTCTGATATTTCTCTAGCATATTCCACAACTGCAAATGTTACTTTTTTTATTGGTATTAGGAATTGGTATTAAGAATTGTTAACTTTTTATGGTAAGACTTTCCTAAGACAAGGAAAGGAGCCAAGTCTCAGTCTATTTTATTGTATTTCATACTGCACTTTGCTCAGGTAAGACTTTTTGCAGTTAAAGTGTGAGGAGATGCACTTGTCCAATTTTGATGAACTTGCAAAACTGTTGTCTTTTCAAGTTGTACATGTGCAATTCCTATTAGCTAAATATTATCCACAGGTTTTGCTCAAACATTTTTTCAGTGTTCAACTCATCCATGAAAATAATGATTGCCATGAAAACCAAACCTTTGGTACTTCACATCTTCTTCATAATTTCTTCTATCAGTTCAGAAAGTTACATTTTACGTAACACAGATCTCCTCGACTTCCATTGAAAGTAATGATTTATCAAACATTTTAGTGAAGTGAGAAATTCAGCAGGAGTCAGAACAGTCACAACTACCTTAGCCTCTAATCAAAAAGGAAGGTTTCCTTGCATAAGGTGATGATAGTAGTAGTGTTTTTTTCCCCTAAGTTTTTGTACAAACTCATAGTTGAAGTAGTGCATATTTTTTCCTGTACATAAATGGCAGTATGCCATCTTCAAGGCTGGAAGGACTTGCCAAGGTCGCAGAGTTGAGTTCCTGGCAACCAAGGGCAACATCAAAATGACATGCATGCACACTGCATGCCATAAAGCACTTCTGAACATCCTCTAACATTTTGACCTAGCACTTTGATCTTGGTAACAGAGGTCCTAAAAGACACAGAAAAGCATGTGCCACACAGCACAGGCAATGGGAGATCAAAGACAACGTTCTAGATCCCTGTAGTGGAAGTTCGCTAGATGGAAGTAAACAAAGGCATTAAGAAACAGAATAAAGTGCATGCTACAAAAGAAGAATGACAACCCAAACCATCTGACTTTAAAGAAGAATTTGTTCTTATCCCATATCTGATGATTAGCTTGTCCCTCAGTACAGAAGCATAAAAGTGTCAGGCGCTTTAAAAAAATTTTCTTCACAATGTCCACATTCTCCAGCATCTGCACTCTTGTCATTCTTAAGCCCCAATACTCCCAAAGGCAACCCGGGAAACAAGAGAGATGCACGTGTTCAAGAAGGAGAGCACAGAGGTTTCAGGAGGGAAGAGGCAAAAAGAAGGAATATATCCACCCTAGCCATAGCAGGTAACAGACAGGAACACCAAGTATGAGACAGACAAAACAGAAAAATGTTGCAATACACAGATTATGAAGAACTCTTCTTTCATCTCCATCTGCATGCAGACGAACAAAATAAAAAAAATCAAGTACCTAAGGACTCCTAAAAGATACCACACATTTCTAAGTAAACAGTTGTTTCTATCCCAAACGTGAGATTTCTAAGAAAGCTAAAGCTCTGTTCTACTCAACAGACAAACTGGACTCTATTATTTTAAATCATATACTGAAGGTAATAGACTGGAAAGAAATGCGAGAAGTTTAAATCTCCTTGGGAACATCATTAGTTGTGTCTGGTCAGAAGGAACTTAGCAAAGTAGCTGCTTTGGCTCCTTCTCGACTTACCTACTGGAGCATGCCACAGTCCCCACATTATCAGGACTGGGGACTTAAGGGAACATGCCACAACAGCTCTGGCCCAGTCCATGTTCCTAACAACGAGAAGCTGGTATTCAGCCAGCTCTTCTCTCTCTATAAGGAAACTAAGAAGCACTAATGTGCTCCTTAACCCAGAACTACATCTAGATTCGCTTTCACGTAGACAAGTCTTAAAGTGTTTACACAATACGCTTACACTTCTGTCTCATCTTCAAAAGACTGCCTTAAAAAGTCCCTGTCATTTAAGAATCAGGAAAAAATTGAGAGCTGATCATCTTCAAAGTACTATCTTTACTTCGTGTTAGTAAACTAATCCTGAGTAAGAGACCATCTTAGCATGTTAACTTCCAAAGCCTCAAAACAGCCTCTATTACTAAGGATGAAATTTCCAAGTTAAAAGAAATCTATTTATTTCAAGATCAGGGAAATGCTGTTTAGACTGACCTAAATCCAGGCATACTGCAGACAAATCCTCCTACCCCCCTCATGTGACAACATAGGAAATCAACTCAGAATGGGTAAACTGGACAAAAATCTAACCCCAGCAAGAAAAATTGAAGCAACTGGACTACAACCACACCAGCTCCCAGATGTGCTGCGACAATTTCAGGGCAAAGCAGAGGGCACAACCATCAAGTCAGGGAAATGTGGTACCAGGACTGCCTTACATCAGTCTGCAATGTCACAGACCCCACTCCTCGGGACGTTTCACACAGCCCCCTTCAGATGGCATAAGCTGCAGTCCTGTCAGAGGATGCAACCCCTCCCAGCCAGCCATCTTCTTCCCTGTACCGCCTCCTACTCCTGTGCAAGCGAACATAAGCGTGCAGCTCCGTAATGAACTGAGAAGTGGAAAAACAGCATACGTATTAATTTTTTTTTCCCAGGTTAATTTTGACACAATCAGTTGTCCAATTCACTCACCACATGACTGCACATACGCTTATGCCAGCAAAACACAAAAGTCAATGGAGGGACAGCACTTGCCTTTTTACTCTTCCAGCAGCAAAGCAGAGTTAAGACTATCCTGCAGTCGTACATGTTACTAACCTCTGCGTTCACATGCACAAACTCTTCAGTTGGTAATAAACCTCCCCCAAAAAACAAGGGCAAAATGTCAAACTGAAGCAATTATAAATGCTGCCGTGAGAGAATTACAATTATCTTAGTTTTGCTGAAATGCCAGTGTATTCAAAAGGCAGAATAAAAGACTAGGATTTACTTTTATCTATGAACTTGCTGAGGACTCCAATTCATGACAGCATTAATAGTCCACATTTACGACTCTTGCCTTGCATATGACAATGTTCATGGGTTTATTTGCTACGTAAAAAAAATCCACACAGGAGGGAAAAAGGGGAGGGAGCTTGACTGTGTTTAATAAGAAGATACATAGTAGTTCCTTAAAGAAGTCAAAATCTATTATCAGATTTCTTAACTAGGTCAAACAACATTGTTATCTGGTATAATTATGTTCAGTGGGATTCATTTACTCATGAACTTACGATCAGTAACACCGTAGGAAGGGTCTAAGTGTATTTTAAATAGCATGTTTAATGGAAAAAAAAAATCTCATTACAGGACAGGATTAAATAATTTCTTTCTACTATTCTTTGCCATCAAAGCATAAGCCATTCTCTGCTCTTAGCTTCCAGAAAAAAAATTAGAGTTTCAAAAATTATTTTGAAGCTTCAAAACATGGACCATTTTACAGAACTTCAGATGAAATCTGGAACAAAAAAATCATACCACTTGCAACAGTTCAAAAAAACCTCACCTACTTTCATAAATTGCTTGAAAACACTGACTGTTACTCACTTGAAACAATATCCTGCTTGTTTGCTCTGATGCAAGCTAGTGCTATGTGGGAAATCTGGGAGCAAGTGCCATAGGAAATCTGTTAAACAATATTGTTTGGTTGCTAGGGCCACACCAAATTGTTTGGATAGTTTGAAGGAACAGTAAAACAATACAAAGGATAATTAGACAGACAACATACTCCTGTGTCAAAAGGCAACACACCCAGATGAATGCTAAATGAGAAACAATGTTGTGTTTCGTGTTAACACAAATGTCCATAAAGGTTACTTATTTCTGTCACCCTGCTTCTCTCTGTATAGCCCAAATGCATCAAGTATTTGAGATGTAAGTAGTATCCTGTTTACCAACAAGATTATTCAGGATTCCAACACACAAAGCAGGTACCAAAGTGTAACGAACACATCCCAGCCTGTGACAGTCTATGAGTGCATTTTACTTCATGGCTAATATGAAACAATGATTTTTAGCTTTCATACAATTTTTTTGGTACTACTTTACACTTCGCCAAGTGTTGACACTTCACATGTGTTCTAAATAGTAGTAAGTTTTTCACGTTTTTCCTACAACTGAAATATGCTTTCAGCTGCTGCTGTTTCTCAAGAAGTTGGACTGGTCTGACTGAAGCAAAACTTCCATCAGGTATCTCCCCACTTTTGAGATACCTGAAAATACATCTAGAATTATTTTATGTTTTTTAAATAAGGTATCCAAACAGAAAATAAGGATACTCAATGCATTTTTGATAGGGCCTCCACAGTTTTCATCAAGCAGATGATATGCTTGGTTACTATTTTTAAAGTTCACTGCTAAGGCAGTAAATCATTTTACACAGCTTACATTTAATGATTAAGCTTTCTATTATTATTTTTGCAGCACATATAATATCACAGTTACTTTTAAGTTTCCTGTGATACTTGCTGCAGAATAGGGTTTGCATGTCCCACTGGCAAAACAAAACCTCCTCAAGATTGAAAATATGATCTGTGTGGTTACTTAAAGGTATTTTAATTAAGCTCCTTGTCTTCTACACTGATAAACATCTAGAACACTTCATCCTTCACAGAAATTATATTAATATACATGGAAACACATCTGTAACAATTGTTAGAGTGCTTCATAGCAACAAATCTTCAGTTATTTTCCCAAAGGAATCATTATTTTTCTCCTAATAAGGACATCAATGCTCAAAAGGAATGGCAACCTATCCAGCATCATCCCAAGAAATTCTAAGCAGAACCAAAAAGTTAAACTTCGGTTTCCTGCCTCCCAGACCAGCAGTCTGTTTTCTAGGGTGCACAACTTCTTCAAAAACTCTATCATTATTTCACAGTTCTACAGTTCCTGTAGAACATCAGGTTTCTATTCCAAAGTCTCCTTACTCCTATCAGTGGAAAAGCCTCACGATTTGAACAAGAGAAATGATGAAAACCTTTATGAAGACAACACTTGCTCTAATAACAGATGCACACTCCAAATCTTAGCCCTCAGTCTACAGACAAATATAAAGAAAAATCCATTCTTCACTTTTATCTCTTGGATTTGCTTTCAGAATAGTGATGGGAGGATGCAGTTGCTATTCATTTACCCAGCCTGGGTTGCCGAAGCATGTGACAGCACAGCAGACCAGCCAGGCCTACTACACTGTTTTTTGTCCAAACTATGTACCACTAGTGATAGTGAATGGTGTCTGTTCATAGATTGGACTTATTACTACCTTACTAGCTCTAGCTGTAACTGAACCGCAGCTGATCTCATGCACAGCCAGCACCACTGCACATATGACTCTGGCTCATTCCTTGGTTTGCCAGCATCACGCAAGTGCTGGAGTCAGCAGTCTGCAGAAATGGTGGATACTTTCGCATTATACTGCATTCATCCAGATTTCTCCATTTATTTCATGAACACTCATTTACCAACAAAATGTTACTAATTTTAAACTGTGCTAATAGATTACAGTAAAACACCCTTATTTTAACCACTTCATTATACAAAAAATGTTCTTCCCCTTTTTTCAGTGATGTGTATTATTCTCAATATAATTAATTTCTGTCAGATGCCATTTTTTGAATAATTCTTAAGACATGTTTAAAAAACAGTACCTAATAAAAATAGTATTCTTGATAGAGGTATGAAAACCTCGAAAAACCGAAAGTGAAAGGAGAGGCACGGCAACCTCCTGATACCATAGTCATATACCATTTGCAAGATAACCTAAATAATGTGGATAAAATCCACAGTTTTTGCCAGTGAAATTATTTATCAATTAAGGGCCACTGAACACACAAATTTTCACAGACTGCATAACTTAGATACTCCTTTGCTTTATGTAATATACATCTACTGATCAGTAACACAACAAATATAAACACAGTGGTTGAAACTGACATCACTCCAAATACACTAGAATATACATAAATCAAGAAAAAAATCTGCTCTTTCTCCCATATTTCTCATATCTTAGTCTGGTTACATAGTCCCTGATGAACAAACACCCTGTTGGTTTCAATACAGACTATACAACTAATTTATCCAGTGACACAAAGTATGGCATTCTCTCTCCTTTCTCTGGATTATAGTATACAGTGAATTATCTTTGGAAAAATGTTTAACAAAGATCATAGCTCCACATGTCCAATTACACTACATGAACAGGCAAAGAACCATTATCCCATTAAGAAGCCACATGCACTAAAAGCTCAGACTGCAAATTCTTATTCACCTCTCTCACTGATTTTATGTGAATTTGATGAAAGGAATTAAATAACCAGCAGTGGTAGCTCATACTTCTGTCATGCATTTATGAAATGTCACGTTAATAAAATGCATGGATTATCCACCTGTGAAGTAGAAACAGGCTTAGACCTGGCTTAGTTCAGCAGTATGGTTCAGTGCAACGTTTGCAAAGCCAAGTTAAACCTTTCAGAGAGAGGAAGTTGTATGTGTATCGGTAACTTCCCCTCCATGTCTAAATCTGAACTTACATTTCACTTCAGCAGTAGAAACATTTCCCTATCAACAATTTATTTGAAGACCTTCAGATGTGTTTATATTACATTCATCCAAGCTCTGGAGCAAAGAAACATAAATGAATGCTGCACCAATAAACAGAAGATAAGTTTATTTCAACAGGTACCTGATTAAGTATACGGCTAAAACATGAAGGATATCCTGGGAAGGAATTTCATTCATAAACTGTAGATTTCAAGACTTTCATTTGGCATAATGCTTTCTAGAAATCTAACCAGTCTCCTGCAAGTGAGAAAGTGAAAGAGAAATAAGTTTTGGTAATATTGCTTCAAACTTAAAAGTGATGGGGTTTGTTATTTTTAATTTTAAAAAAATAAAAATCAATTTTAAGTTCAGAAGAAAACTTCTCCTCCATCTTTTCCACATCTACAAACAAAGTCAAGATGCACGAAGTCAGTCCCCTGCATTTCAAACATAGACAAGTCTTTGAAAGGTCTCTCTCCTGCTTCTAAACTCCCCACCACCAAAATCTTCTAGAGACCTTCTGCTACATTCTCTGCCACGTAGCACCCTTCCCCCTTTTTCATACTCATATTCAGACACTCCTTAATAAAGTATTGTGAAGAAACTAAGAAATTCTTTTTGCCTAGCTGCTTTAATGGCTGAGCAAATTCTAACCAGCAAACATTCTAGCCCCTGTAAAGGACTTTCTATCTTGTAGTCTCTTCCCTACTTTACTTTGAGAAGTCTCAAAATAAAAAAGGTGTATTATTTCTTCCCAGAAACTCTATAATAGAAAGATAAAATAAATCAGAGAGATAAAATCAGGAAAATAATTTTTTAAATGCTTATTTTGCCTAAACTCAAGACACATGACAATAGAGAAACTGAGCTGTGAACTTCTCCAAGTAAATCCTACTGGCTTTGCCAGTTCTTAAATAAGGACTATGCTAGTCATTCCTCTTACCTTTATGCATAGGTGAGATGGAGGAACCCCACAAAACCTATCTGAAACTCTCTCATCTGTGAAAAGCAGCACCATTACTCAATTGCAAAATACCAGTTTAAGTGTTTATCCCTAAGCAAAGCTTTCTTTTGGGCTGAAAAAAAAATAAGAAAAGAATCCCAACAACCCTTAACAACTGTTAGCAAAGTAACGTTACCCTCATACTCTATATAGAGAACCTGCTCCTCTGGAAATTTGTGACTGAACAGGAAGAACAACAGCCATGTGTATCACGTACAGTCCCATATATCAGATGGGCAGGTATTTTGTATCTACAGAAGGTAGAAAACACAAATACTTTTATTAAGAAATTTAATGGTTGAAAAAGAGGTCAGATCTGACATTCAGGGCAGTGTCAGGACATCCAGGGCAGCCAGTCAGAAACAGGCTATCAGTCATTCTGGGCTCTTCCTGTTCACTGAGAATGCTGGACTTGAGAGCAGCAAAGGCTGCTACAAGCTACAGTCTCAAACGTATTTGCTGAAGCTCGCCTGATGAATCCTACGTCATTCTAACTTAGTATGGGATGGCAGGGCAGAATGTCCCATCGATGGTGCAAGCAACTACCTTTACAGACAAGAAGTTTAAAATTAAATAAATAAAAACCCCACTAAGATGTATGTAGGACCTATTTTATGTATTTACATTTAAAAAACAAAAATCCACCTTAACAACCTAACAGCTAGGACACAGATGGGGCATACCAGCTGAAATCGCTACAAGCACATGCAAAAAGTACAACTCATTATGTGAATTGCTTTATAGAGCCTTCTATGGCAGATGATGAGTGTAGATTATTATCAGACAAGAAAAAAAAAAGGGGGGAAACAAAAAAATAGTTTTGATAGCACAAGATGCCAAAAGACCAAACTATACACATTGGAAAACAATGTACTAAAGCATAAAAATTAGAAGGAGAAGAGGAAATCTGTTTGAACACAATTGTCTCAAGTCCTGCCCAGTCACTCTTGATTATGGCATGCCATCAGGAAATCCTGACCATTAAAGTGACAGACCATTAAAAACATAGTTCATGTAATTTATTTTCTATAAAAACATCCAGAATAGAAAGCCTCTTCACACAAATCATTTTAATTAAAAATCCTATTTTTAACTCACAGAAACCTTCACTTAGAAAGACATAAAATTTATTCAATTGTGTACTTCCTAACTACTTTGCTTCATAGTGAGAAAGCTGTTGCCATGCAAGATCAGCTTAAAAGAATGTAAAGGGTAAATCTCTCTCTCATCTGTCCACAACCTAGAACATAATCCATCACGTATGGAAGTAGGATAATGGCAGGAATGTAAAGGTTCAGGGCTAGAAGTTAAATTCCCAATGGTAATTTTCAGAAATGCTTCTACTGTCCTAAAGTTTCATACAACTGTAGCTTTCAATTAAATTTAAAGCTGCACATATAATAAAGTAAGTTAGATTTAATACATGAATTTCTGCTGGAAAACAGTTCTGTAATCAAGTTCCAAACTTTTCAGAGAACAGATACCCCCCCCAAGCACACATCTATTACCGACTGTCTTCTTTCTCAGTAGTCATTGTGAAGACTTAGCATGACTCTACTGTCAAAATACTTTGCACAGCACCAAAGTATTAGTGCTGTGTTGTCAAGTAATAAAGGTATGTATCCTGATATCTGTTTATTTTGAAACATTTAACAACTGAGCATATGTAACTGCCAAGTTTCACTCATTTACAAATTTTGTATTCCCTCAAGAGTAACCATGTAAGCATAAAACCCCTAAAAATGCTTCTTTACCTCCTATATCTCAATGTTAGGTTTCTACAGCATTCTAAGTCATACCTTTAGCAGTGATGAAACACAGAAACAATTCTATTCTAGCATGATTAAATTGAAAAGGGGAAAAAAAAAAGGCTTACACTACCGTTTTTGAAGAGCATTATCTGACACATTTTTTATTTAAAATTGTTACTGCAACAGGAATAAAGACAACTTCCTTCTGAGTACGGAGAGCAAGGATAGACTAGCATATGGCTTAGTTCTTCTGCTCCACCTGCCCTTCAGAAAATGTAAACCAAGCCACTGCTAAGTCTGAGCTAGTAGTATTCCCTGCCTTTCAAGGGGGCCTAAAAGCTCAGACTCTTCACCATACCAGTCATGGTTTTCATGCTTTTAGATAGTACTGTGGATTCATGTAATAGCAAAGATACCTTAACACATGAAAGCACCACACATCTTTCCTTCGCTTCTAACTTTTGGAGTCAGAAGGACAACTGGAAAGAGCTTGGCTCAGATGTCTAGCCATCTGGCATCAATTCCAATGATTTATGCCATCAATTTTTTTCTAAAGACGAGCAGTTACAACTTTATTTGATGATATAATAGCTAAAAATAGTGACACCACACTATGGCTCACTGCTGGATTCCCAGCCTGGCTGCAGCATTGACCCAAACTTCACCGATAAGGGCCTAGAAATAAGGTATCCATTTCAGCCTAGCAGATAGGTATAATCCTACCACCTGTATCGGTATTTTGCAGTATTTTGCCATTAGCAGAGAGGTGTTTTTTTAAGAGGAAGTTTCCAAGGGGGGTGCAGATTCCTACTGAGCAATTTTAAGCTTGCTAGGGGGCAGTTTGGTTTCTTTTCATTCCCCCTCCTGGGTGTTGGACTGCAGTTTGAAAGTCACAGAATGACAGTCAACTTCCCAAGTGACAGATAAGTCTGCAGGTAACCTTGCATGCACACATTCTCCCCCACACCTTTCCTGCTTAGTATGGAAGGCATGCCCTGCTCAGCCCATGAAGGTGGGGGAAGCGGGGCAGAGAGCAGAACTTTTACTGCTAACAGAGAAATCCATTTTTTCCTTCCTGGGCTATCAAAATGAACACTGCACCAGGCTAGAAATACACTGGCACTCTGAATCCTATGTTAAGCATGAGCTAACAAAGGCAGTAACATTACATCAATGCTTGGCTAAGTGATGTTAAAATAAAAAGCATAAGGGAGGCAAAAGCAGCAGTGGAAAGATATACTAGTCATGTCCGGGGACTAGAAGAGTAGAAAGAGAATGGAAGGGAATTTTATTTGGTAGTGTTTATTCCAGATTTCCACATTCACTGTTCTACAAGTTAAGGAAGCACACATTTCCACAGCAATGATGAGAGTGAACTTACTCTGAATAAAGATACCATTTTTAAGGTACACTAATTACGTGAAGAGAAAGAGAAGCTTTCAGAAGTAGTACCTAAAAAACCAAAATTAAGGCAAGGATATACCATCAAAGGAATACAAACACACTGATATATGGGCAGCACAGACAATTCAAATTAACACTTGTCACCACAAACATCATCTGTGATGAGGTTTTGTTTCTTTTCAACGTATTAATAGATACATATACACCACACATCAAAAAATGCATCAAGTAACAAGGTCAAAGTGATCACAGGCATGCCTTTGTTAACCAGCAAACAGAAAAAGAAACTTAAATACCTACTCTCATCTTTCCTAACCCACATTTCTCTGGAAAAACAAAACTCCATATCCTCAGATTGAAGAATTAAGGATACAGAAAACCCTATCGATGCACTGTACTGAAAGAAAAAACAATATCAATATGCTCAACAAATTTACGCTCTATATTATTTCCAAAAAAAGTGTCAGAAGCCAACAGCTTTTGCAAAGAGTTCTCTCACCAAGTACAACAACCCAAACTAGTTTGTTTAACCCCCCCCTACCACTGCCTGCTTACTCTTTCCATGTGAGAAGAGGGCAATTTCAGCTTCCAGTAGCAGAAGACTTTTCCTCATTATGCTTATTATGCTCATTATCCTCAATTATCCTCATTAATGTCAAACCGATACCTTTCCTGAATAAATGCAAAAAGTAATGAATACTGGCAGCCTTGCTATAAAAAGCTATTTTGGAAAAGGACTCTGGAGCATCAGTTATAAAGTAACCAATAACTTCAAACCATGTATCATTAAAAAAGAACAACCTATTTTAAAAAAATCTTAAGAAACTAATTTAATTTCTTTCTATATGCTCCGTATAAGCATATTAATATTTCAGATGAAAAATATTTCTACAAATTAAAGCTCCAAACATTACATTAGCCCAGACTAGGTCCATTTACAGAGCATTTTCACATCTTTGTAAGTAACTGCCTAGTGAAGCAGTCAAATATTATAACAGTATTTCTGATATTGAGGTATGGTTTGAAAACTGAAGTGTTAGATATACACACACAGATTAAACAAAGAGAATAAACAAATACATTTGAGCATTGGAATATGCTCAAGCACACACAGATCAGGGTTACAGTAAGTCTCATGCATTAAGTATCAATTTCAGGAAAGAACAACTGTTCTACGTTCTAATTCTGTCAGTTTTGCCTAGTAATCCTCCATATGAACATACGAACTGAAAAGGGAAATAAACCTCTGAAGACTAACTCAATCTGTCACATTTAACACAAACATGCTGAGGAGGAAAAGAAATTTAGGAAAAGATTTAAAAAAAAATAATCAGCACTTTCAAAATATATTCTTACAGTTTGCTGAGGAGTCAAAACAACATGACAAAACCCATTTTTTCCCACATCCAGGTAAGTATCTAAACGTAATTGTCAAAACCAACCAACCAAAAAATCATACCTGAACATATTCCCTAAATAAAGTTTTCTGCCCTGAACTGAGGGGATCAGCTCTTCTGAAAATTCAAATCTGATGGGTTTTAGTTTCCAGTACAACTAACCAACAAGTTAGTACATAGCAGAGGTTGATTATTTGTCAACTAGAGCATAAATAGACTTGTGATGGCACATACATATCTTACAACATTGTTGTAAATTCTCTGTTTTTAAATATGGTGTAGCTGCCTGTGTTTTTCTGTTTACCAAATGTACTCTTTAAAGCCAGGGCCTTTTGTTCACCAGACTCTACAGAAAAACAGCAATGTCAGCTGCTGAGTTGGTGATGGTCTGGAATGCCTATTTTAATTTTTTCTTGGGGGGAAAAAACATTTGATGAATATGAAAATCAGAAAACATCCAGACGATTCAGGACTGTTCACTAGGTCAGTTATACAAATCTGTTTTGCTCCTGTGGTTAGTTTGGGAACTGTATTTTGAGGCTCCTCAGCAATTTTTACGTTTCTAACAGCACAAGGTAGTGCCGAGTTCACACGAAGCCCTAGCTAACAATATTTTTTTAAAAGTTAGCATAAGACACTTGTATTTCTAACTAGACTTTCTGAATAAATTTATTTATGCTAACCGCAAATAAAACTAAGCCAAACTAGCAAGAATCTGAAGTTGTGCAACTCCTTAGAAAAAGAGATGACAGCCTTCAGGCATTTAAGCCTTCAGAGAAAGTGCAAGGGCACAGCACAAACCTGGCAAAAAAATCTCACGTACCATGCAGACATAGCCAGCACCTGAACTGGACTTCTGTAAGAGGACAATACTAAGTGCCATGCAGTGCTATTCTTAGCCACCATAAACACACCAAGCTTTCAGAGTTAACAGCTTCTTTGTTAGTTCCAGGGGAGGAGGCTAGTCACATCTGAAATAAAAATAGGTTATCATATGCTTCTCCGTGGAACTCCAAAACACATGGCTAAATTGTTCATTTAAGATTTCAGCTGTGTGTATTACAATTGAAAGGGAAAAGGAAAAGCTTTTCTCTTCTGTGTTCTTCAACCTTCATTTTAACTTTTTATCTGATTCTAATCTATTTCAGAAAGTAGTTTGCTTTCTCCACTATAAGAACATTTACCTGGTTTCAATACATTCTTATAAGCTCTAAAAAGCATTGCAGAGAACTGTAACTCAAGAGGCTCAGACTGGTATGAACTGGAAGGTCTGGCTGTGGAGGCACCCAGGAAAGTGGGGCTCCCAGCATGGCCTGTATGAACGGCACCCAGGTGAAGCAGGTGACGGAAAATTCCTGACACCCACCCCCCACATATCTACCTGTGATTTCACAGCACACCCAGACCTGGAGACAAAGAACCATGATGACTAGTAACAACTCACAGAGGTGGGACAGGATGGAGACACTGATCACTGTCAGTTCCAAAAACATATCCAAAATCTGTTGGCAACCAAAGAGGAACTCGGGACATAAGGAGAATGTGGCACCTGGCATCCTCACCTCCCATACCATGGCCAGGGATTCCAGACCAGCTGGACACAAGCATCATGGTGCCATTTTGCTGGACAGACACCATGAATACCCTTGTCCTGGTGCTCAGCTGCTGGACTGGCCTCTGGGGCTTAAAAGACTATAAGGGCGAGTGAAAACCTTCTTCCCCTCAGTTCTTATTTTAAGTAACATCTCCTTTCCCTCTTATAAGGTCTTACATTTACAACTGCTACATGGTTTATACAATGTTGCAACAGTATTTCCTACGCTGTTTTTTGAGAAAAATTAAAATAGCAGGATTCCTATTTTTGTAGGAAGACACAGAATATATTCACAGTCTATCAGCAAAGTTAAAGGAGATGCTCACCTACAAAATGAAGTATGGTAAAATCTTTTCTGAAGACTTCCATGCTGACAGACAGGAATAAAAATATGTTTATATATAAAACCATATTTTAAAGAAAGCAGCCTGTAAGGAGCTAGGACAACTATCACAACTACATTCAGAACATTTGAGTACTACCAGGTTTTGAGGCTTGAAAAGTAACTAAGCATCTAACCATATGCACTAATATGGCTATGGCTTGGCCATTAACGACAAAAGCAGTATTTGAGTGGCATTTAGAAGACTACACAGTTCACCACAAATACAAAAAGAAGAAGAAATACACTAGAAGAAAGATATGAATCTATTAAGGTTCTGCTTTAAAAATTCTCAATGTCTGGCCCTCTTCAGGAACAGAGGGTAAAATTTCCTAGTAGAGGATATCACAAAAAATGGTTGTATAATCCATAACGCTCCTTACATGAAGAAAAAAAAATAAGGTCACTTAGGTTACCAACCAGAATTAGCGCAGACAGCTAGCCAAAGACACCACCTCCCAAGTTCTAACACATAAATATTCTGGTAGCATTGTTTTGAAAATGGAGCAATACTTGCTTCATTCTTGCTCAGGTATACTATTACCAAAACCGTTTTTATGCATTGCCCCACTATTCCTGCTCAACCCTGAAAATCTCAGCTTTTCTGGTCAAGGTATTTGACCTCAAGCTTCCTCAGTATAACAAAGTTACACAGGCACAATCTGTATGTATCGTAAAAAAATACTACCTCATTAATCGTTCTGCAGTAATAAAACACAGACTAGACTAACAACTGAATAACTTTTGAAGGGGCAGAAGCAGAGAGCTGGGAAGCAGGTCCAGCTGTGGCGGGACTGTGCGGTGACTGTGGAGCTCAGTCGGGGGTTAGGGCCTCAAAGCTGGGAGCACTCTGGTCCCGATACCTGGAAGGAGACCAAATGCAAACCACAAAACAATAACAAGCTCTGGCCTCTGCCGAGTTACACTCTCAGTCAGTGACCTAGAAATTTGGAGTTTCCCATCCAGAGCTCATCGCTCATCTTCTTCCCTGACGATATGGTATTTAAGTTTGTATGGTCACATATTGACAACACCACACAATGCCAGGCTGTTTTAATCATGCTATAAAAGCCCACTTGCCTTCTGAGCTGACTATAAGTTTGCTAGACCCACACAAGAAATGAGGTTACAGTTTTCTTCCTCTGCAGCTGGAGAACAGGAGGCAGTCTGACCCGCTCGGCACTGCTAATCCACAGCCACAGCTCAAGGGGAGGAGCAGTGATTTATCTCCAGAAATACATTATCAATACCCTGCTAAAGCAGCTGCACTCAGCAAGAAGCACAGGACAGGAAAACAGAGGAAACGAGAAATCTGTCAGGTTTTTTTCCTAATTGTAGATGCTGACAAAAACTTGCAACCCCTCACGAGGCTCCACCACCTCAGTAGAGCCGTAAGGCAGGTGGCACACGAGCAAACATCCCTCGTGTTAACAAGGCAGACTGATACATTCAAAGGTTAGAAATATCCCGCCCCCCTCTCACAAAGACTTTTTTAGGCAAGACACATGCAAAGCACACAGAAATTACAGTGCCATTAACGCAGAAGGTTAACTCAGGCCCAGCCTGCAGCTTCGGGGCAGCACTCCCAGGCAGCAGGAACGGGGACTGAGGCTCCCCAGAACTACATCCCAGCAGAGGAAATCCCATCAGGATGGCACAGCTGCTCTTCCACACCTTCATGGGTCTCCATCACCAACCCCAGTCACCAAATAGCTAAAGCTATCCAATATTCATAATCCCTTTTTGGCAGTCAGTCTTTGTAACTTTAGTCTCAAAACTGCAAATATAAACCAAAACCAAATAGCACTCAAGGACTTCACACCATTTTTCTCAGCACCATGAATGTAAATGGTCTTAGTAGTTAGGAAGTATAGAAGAGATATGAAGGCTTGACAAAGAACTAAAAAAGTGCAAGAATATATCTAATAAACCAGTACCTAAACTAAAATTAACCAAGGAATCACTGCTTCCTCCCTTCAGGCCTTCAGAATAAAGTAGAGCATGCTATTTTTTAATTCTGAAAACTTGCACCTCCAGGAAGACACCAGTTTGGCACATATTCAGTTTTACTGAGGTTGAACTTCAGCTCAATATACTTCAAAAAGTTTTCACGCTCAATGGCAGCGTAATTCACATCCTTCATGACGTTTTAGATAGTGAAATCCTACAGGCTTGCTTCCAAAAATGCAGAATCTGTGCCCTCCCTACGGCTCTCCCAGGCCCTGTCCTGCCATCCTCTCGCCTCCTCGGTTAAACAAGTTATGTTCTTGTTTCCCTTATCCTCTCCAAGACAAGCACTCTAGTTTTCCAGTCACAGTATCCCCTTAAGGGATAATGCAGCCATAAAAAATGGGCACAAACTACAAATTTAAAAAAAAAAAAAAAAGTTTTTTTTTAAAAAAGTAAAATAATTCAAACAAACCTTTGAACACTACTACAGTGACAGATGCTAGGAAAATTTAACAGCCGAATCACTTTCCTTTTGGTCACCTTTTGCCACATTTGTGAATCCTGGTTTTGCTCGTATCATTTTGCTTAATATATTTTTTTCAGAATTAGCAACACACATTTACCTTCTTTCCTGTGGAAGAATAATTATAGCTTGAAGTACCCTTTCAGGATTTTTAAATTATTATTTAAGAAGAAAAAAGAGAAAAAAATACTCCAAAAAATCGTTCTCATCCATGCACTTCTGCTAGGGAATTTCTAGGTTCTGGATTCCTCCTTCCTCTTTTCCTATCCTGTTAATTTCTGAAGAGAGGGAGGTTCAAATATAAGAATACCCCTATAAGCAGAACAATGCACGACTCCACCTTAATATCCCTAAATCTACCACAGGTTTCTGGCCACAGTGTCTCAAACAGCTATAAAAAAAACACCTTTGAACTTCTCAGCCAAACGTCAGTACATCCGGGCTAGCCTGCTTCTTTCTTTGCCTTGCTGTCACGAAAACAGCGTGCCAGTTGCCAGCCTCTTTTTTTCCAGGACAAGACCTCATTTGTAGCTGAAAGAACAGTAAAAATCTGGTGATATTTGGCCCAACTACTACGCCCTGCTGACAACTGGCACAAACAAGATGTTAGAGTGAAAAAGGAGGCAGGTTTCCACTGAGATGTCAGACACTCAGTTTTCTAAGCCCAATATTGGCTGCATTAAGAGCTGCTGAGACGTTACTGACCAGTGAACCTGGTGCACCGCCACCCTCCCAAACGTGACAGTTCCTAACCCGAGGATCTTAAGTTCTAGTTCAGCAGCGTGAACAAAGGAAGCAAACATGGATCATGAATTAAAAAAGCAAAAGGAAGAAAACCAACAGTTCCTAAGGCTACTTACTCTGCTTTGATAGCACTGTAAACATAACAACTCTTTCCAATATTCATTTATTAGTTAGCATTGATTTGCAAGGGTTTAAGGCGTTCATACATCTTCCTAGACCAGCATTCTGGTCTGTAGCAATTGCTTACAAAGGGAACTTCAAAAAGTAAAATTGAAAATGTCCCCAAATCATGTGCCAACTGTGCCTGATGGGCAGAACCAGAGGAGTCATTTATACTTCCCATGCTGTGCTTTCCCAAGATCTCTTTGAGAAATTACTTCTAGAACTTGATCTAATTTTTGAGAAAAAAACCCTATCAATATTAATGTTTTAAATGAAAATTTTTATTTTAGAAGTTTGGAGTGCTTGTTTTTTTAAGCTCTAAGTGGTCTGTTTCTGAGGCTATGTGAATCTAAAGAAATGTATTCTTTCTCCCCTTTGGATTTTCAGATTCTTGAGAAGAATGAGAAAAAGGCAAAGAGTGAGGAAAAAATTTTACATGCCTGTAGTTTTCTACTACTACTACTTTGAAAGCATTATATAATCATTAGCAGTATTCATTCTGAACCAAGAAAAATCTATCCAACACATGTTGCTTTTCTTGTTTGTTCTAACTATACCTACTTAAGGCATCAAGTCTAAAATCTGGCGAAAATAATTAAAGAGTCATAACACATGTTAATTCTGTAGCTGTATTGAAACATTTTCTACCTCCAGCTTCTTGACCATCACTGTGTCTTAAGTACTTCTTGATTGGGCCATAAAAACTCCTGGATTTGTATAATGAGACTTATTAATGCAAAGTCGGTGATATAAAGTTTCTTTCTATTCATTTTTCAATAATTAATATTCTAATATTAAAGTAATTGAAACAAAGCAATTATATGCCTTAACATTTTATTTTCTTCTGTTATTGTAGCTTAGCAGCATATTATAGAAATCATATTTCAGTAAACTACTCTGAAATTTCTCCCAGAAACTATTTTCTACCAGACCTACTAACATAAACCTTTGCTTGTGACATTCACACAGGCAAGTGGGAACATCAGAGCTCAAACACTTAATTCGTATTTGTAGTAGCATGGCCCAGCGTCTTTGAGGTTCTGAGTGCCCCTTTTGATTTAAAAATGACCTCTTTCTCTTCAAGTTCAAATTCACTCTTTAATTTGCACTGTACCTTACAGAATTTAAAAGCTCCCTTTGACTAGCATCATTACTCTTTGTAGAGGAATGAGGAAGAATATTTCTTTCATACAGGGGAAAACCTGTAACTACATGCAAACAGGATATAATACAGCAAACAACAGTTTTACTCCACATAGTGTTCTGAAGTTGGCAGTCACCTTTCTAAATAAACAAATTCTGTTTTGTCAATGATCTCTTAAATGCTATTAAATCTCTAGTGTCTGAACCTTTCCCCTTCAAACACAAAAGGCCAAAGCTAGAGTTTAAAAAAAAAAAAAAAAAAAAAAGTCAGCAGAAATAGGGTATTTGATATGGGTTGTTGCAATTGGTTTATCTGGAGTTTTCCTGAAGTCCATGCACAGCATGCAGTTTATTCGACCCAACAGTAGCTGACAGAGTGGTTTGCATTTGGGGCACCTTCTCCTCTCAAAAGCATTCTCTTCTGCAATTTCAATCATTACAGAACCTAGTTACGTGTTTAGCAAAAAGTATATTGCTTTTATAGAAAGAACGTCCCAAAGGAAAGTTCATTCGAGCATATCCATGCCTGACGAAAATAAATATATCTCAACACATAATGTACTTAATACAATGCAGGCATCTTATTTAAAAATTAATATGAAGAACCGCACACGTAACAATCTTCAAAAAATAATAAAAAAGAACCCACCCAAAAAACACCACAGTTCAAGATTTTCCATGCTGATACACAGAGAAGTCCAAAATAAGGCCCAAAACATCATATATCCTTATCTGCTTATCACTGGTACAAATCTGGTTATATACACTCCCTAATAAGCAGCCATGCCCTTATGTTCAATCTACACAAAGAGTTTCAGAAAATAGACTGTAGGCATCAAACAAATAAGGCAGGGAAAAAGTACACATTTAGGTATGAATATTTAGCAGTAGTGAATGCTAGACCAAGCCAAAACTACCCAAAAAATAATCACACATCTTCAGTCATGCAGAAGAAAAATAAGCAAATATAAAGAAGGCTTCTATGCAAAACACGTGACAGCAAGACAGCTGAGCTGAGACACCCCTACACGCCCACCAAACAAGACAGCCTCACTATTAGGCAGGTGGTCCTGACCCTTCTTTTACAGTAAGTCCTCACATCCACCTCCTCCTTGCCTTAAGAGGATTCAGTTGGATAATTTAACAAACAGCAGCAGCAGCAACTTCTCCACCTTCCCAAGAAAATTTCTGCTGATGTAATGACCCAAAACAGCCCACTAAAAGAGTAAGACAAAGTAGCACAACTGGCAGCTGAAAAGGTGACAAGGCTGCACTGCTAGGGGCAAAGCCACCACTTTTGGCAAAAGTGATGAGCTCAGCCATCTTAGGCTAATTCCCTCATGTTCATCCTGCTCACTTGACCTGCACCTAATGGAGTGGGACTGGAAAAGTCTGACAGCTTCAGAACTTTCACTTATATACACTAGGTGCTCTTCAGTTTCAGAGTGATACATTGGTTTCTCTAGTTTGGGTGATCTACTTACAGCTTTCTTGCCTCCTTCCAGCCTATATCCATTTATAGACCTTGTTATTTCAACCCTACCCTGAAGAAAAGATAAATATAAAAGCTATCTTTTTTTTACATAGCAGATTTTACTACACAGACTGTTACTGACATTTCATTTAGTTGCATGTATGCCAACACACCACGTATCAGGAAATGCAATGACTCATGGTCTTATGTGCCCCAAAATATACTGCACAAATGGCCACCATTAAAGACCACCTAAGTTCATAAGGAGGGTCAAGTACAGAGGTCCCCCTCCATAATCCCTTAAAAAAAAAAAAAAAAAAAAAAAAAAAAAAAAGACACATTCATATTTTATTGGTTGAATAACTACTAACAAAAACTTGCTTTTCCTGTGACAACTGACAGGCTGTGGAAAAGCCATCGTTAAGTGCCCTGTCCCTTCTACAGCAAAGAAACTTGCTGCTTCCGCAGTACAGGGATCCACAAGTACATTTATTATCACAAAGTACAATTAAATACATTTTTTTAAAAAAGAGTGGAATTTAGTAGCTTTTTCAAAAGTTACCATAAATTTGTATTAATCTTTCATTTTAAGGTTTCACTTTTTGATATGTCAAAACAATTTTGGAAGTTGTAAGAAAGAATTGGTATATTCTCTGGAGACAGTCTATGGAGTTTCAGGATACAAGACAACTACTGTCATGATTTTTTGAAGTCAAGGTTACAAGTAACAAAAAGCTTTCTATAAAAAGATTGAACACATTATTATTTGGCATGTTTAATATTGGAGGGATAAAGTTAACACCTACTAAATATCATACTTATTTATTTTATTGTTTTAAAAGGCATCAAAAATAGTATGTCATGAAAAATAAGATTTCTCTTGATTGTGAAGTAACGCTGATTTTGCCACTAGCATATAAAACTGCCATTGAAAGATGTCTGGAAGTTCTCTAGAGCACTGTACTGCCACTGATAACTGCTACCCCAAAGGACAGTTTGGATGAGAAAATCACGTAACAGCTCAGACCTATTTTTTCCCCAGGTTTTATTTTTCTTTGCAGTTTAACACTTGCTTGGAAAACAGGTTAAAATTTATCATACAATAATGATTTCTAAAATATTAACAAATTGTGCTTTTAAAAAGCATAATCCATGAACAAACTGCAACAGAAGAAGCAAATCTGTCCTTCTGCTAAACCCGTGCACACCTCCACATACACTCCACCCCATCTCCTCACAAAAAACAAGACTGGCAACAAAACACCTGTTCCACAGTTCTTCATATGATCCCTTTTCATATAAGTTCCTATCATGGCACTGCAAGGTGATTTCACCTTTTTTATTTAAATTACAGTTTTGTTGCTGCCATCAAATGAAAATCCACAGGATAAAAATTAATCCATTACACCTACTTTGTTAAATACTGTATTATCAGAGCAGAACCTCTCTTGAGAGCCAGGAGTTCATTTTTGGTTGGTAAAGGAGGAAGTGATCTTCAGTCAAGCTAATCCTATGGGAAGGTAAGCGATTCTTAACTCCAAGTGCTTTTTTCATTCACAGAAAGTGAATTCACAGTGATTCAGAAGTATCTGCCAGGTAGCTCTCCCCAGTTTTCACGTGCTTGTTGTCAGCACCTGGCAGCCATAGCTCAAATAATTCACTTCCTTTTAAAGCTGCTCCATTTCTTTCTGATTTTATAACACATTTTCAAAAACGACTACTGTGCAGGCAGATACAGCTCACTTCCCTGCTACAACTTTGTTCCCAGGCTCACAAATCTAGGTAAGTTTGAAATTCACTGTCACAAACTCTTACCAAAAAGAGGCCAAGGCCAACGACCTCGATGTAGCTTTGGCAGGCGTGACGTTAAGAGCAGCCCCGATCTCTTACATTGTACGAGTTCTTGAAATATATGCATGACTTCTGAGTCAACATGAGCGAGACTGTATGAAAATCTCATGCACCATCTGCAACACCGATTTACCAGAAAAAGGTAGGGACAAGAGTTCAAGGACAGAGAAGCACCCACAGGACAGGTGTGCCTTTCTGTTTAGCAGACAGACATACCACAACTGCAGCACAGCAAGAGAAAGCTGTGTATTCATTCTTAGAAACACAATAAAAACATTGTTTGTTCTTTTTCATTATCCAGAAACAATTATTTATTTCTCACCTGGACAAGATTATTAATCAAGTAATTATTAGAAACACAGAAGAGCTTTTAAGAAAGCAGTAATGTGTCATACTCACATTCACTGGAAACCAGTTGTTCCTGCCTAGACTGTAAGCCCCAGAAATACATGCACTTTTCATTAAAACAGATGTCATATCTTACAGAAAGGTATTCATTACATAATGCTTTTCATTGTAAGCAGCACAATGGTTTTTTTAACTCATATATTGCATTGCTAAAAGTAATTTTTGTGGCACCCAGGCCTCCTTATTTTTAAACAAATTTAGACAAAATAAGAGAATTTTCTTACATCAATCAATGTAAGTAACAATCAAAATTAGTATTTTTGCTACAATATCAGAAACCTCAGAAGAATGGTTCAACAGACCATATTCAAACTGCAACGGACTAAACAACAGAATCCATACTGTAACTTAACGCTCTTAAAGTTATGAAGATTTCTTATATACTACAGAAAAAAGCAACCTGAGGACCAGCCAGTATAAAGCCTCCATCCTATCCACAACTTCAGTAAACAATTCTTAAGCGGGAACATCCTCACTTCACTGTTGGATTAAAAGAACATTCCTGATCCCATTTAAAAAGAAGTAATGCCTAAAATTGTTGGCACAGACATAGCATTCTGAAACTAGGCCATATGAATGTCACTTCATTGTTGTTACTGAAAGAAAAAAGATCAACTACAATAAAACCTTAGCCAGCACTGCAACGTTATGCCAGCTAAGCAAGCCCTTAACCAGACCCATGGAGCTCTGCTGCCTTTCTGTTATATACTTAAATACTCTCTACAGATGCTTATTTTTATGTATACGGATATGCATGCAAGCATACCCACTCCTCTTCTGACGCTGTTCAGTATACAAAATTCTGAAGTTATCATATAAACCATAAAAAAGTAGCATTTGCTTACAATTTTTTTATGAAAACACAGAAAAAAACCTCTCTGAAGTAACTTATTAGCATACGAATTTATTGAATTTCCAAACACATACTCAACATAAATATTGTGTAATTCCTTGTTCTGCACATACTGCATCACTTGATTGGAAAACGTTTTAAGAAAAGAAGCAACTGGCTTGCCCACTTCAGCTCAATTCACTCGGCATCCATGTGAATCACAATACTTACACCCAGTACAGGCTGCACAGAAAGGGCTGCTCCTGGCTGGCCTGCACAGTGGAAAGCCGTCAGAATGCAACTCTCACACACTTCCAGAGCAGACATGCAGCATGGCAATTTTCACAAATGGAGTGGCAATGGTAAAAAAAAGTGACATAAACCCCATCTACCTAATCAGTGTGCACAGAAAATTAGTTTGTTGGTAGATTATCCAAGTACCACTTCCTGACAAGAGAGTCAGGAATATCTTCCTCCGCTGTGCTTACATAACAGAGGACATAAAGGAGAAAACAGCATCACATATAACCTCTTCTCAGATAACCTTTAGTATTATTATTATTTTTACTCTCAGTCTTAGTATAGCTGACAATTACCTAGTCTAAATTTTGCAATTCACCTCCTTACCTATACAGCAATTATTTTTCTAGTTGTAGATTGCATTTATTGTAACTGAATGTATCCCATGGTTTACTTTAGTTTGGAAACTATATACATTAATAAAACCAACTTTAAGGATTTTTAATCATTTTCATGAGACACCTTCAACTGCTACTATAAAACAATAGAAAAATCCTTCTGGTTATCTTTATTTCAGCAAGAACATTAATAACTACCAAGTACTATTACAAGCTATAATTTGGAACAGATACAGTTAATCTGCAAGAGATGAGCAAAAAGTGAAAAGCAAACCCTATAAGGATGCCTGTTTTGAAACATCCATTGCTTTAACTCAAAAGTCATAAGTTGAGAAGTTATTAGTCCAGAACATGAATTAGCCGTTAGTGCAAAAAGCAAATCTCACATCTGAATAAACCATTAGGACAAACTAAATATCTGCATACTCTCCAAGCACCAATTAATACACCGTACAATATATAACTTGGTACTAATTCCTTCAAACAAGACAGGTGAAACAAAAAATGCTGTATTAGGGTAAAAATCCCAATGGAGGTACTCTGATGAAGCGTTGGATAGCAGAAACTGTGCATCCCAGACACCTCAAAACAGCCATTAATGAAATATAACTTAAAGCTGAGATACCAGATACCTCCTGCTTCCGACTTCTTTAATCTTTACAAATGCAAAAAACTTAAGGCATATAGCTGACGTACAGTTACACCATCCTTCTCATCTCCTGGCATCCTGTCATCAAGCTGCTGTGCTTACGACAGCAGAGCCTGCTACACAGTGCAGGGCAGCTCACAGGCCCGAGACCCTGCATTGAAGCATGTGTGCAGGGGTGATCCGAGGACAGACTGGTTGTCTTTACCAACAGCAGCATCCTTGCCTGCGTTGGTAGAAACTCTGGATCTGGGCTATTTAGAAGATCAAAGTGGGCACTTTTTGCAGGTATAATAATGTGTCTGAGGAACAAAAATAATACCCCCTGTAAAACACTCAGTCTGAGGACGCCTGTTTTGCTTCAAAGGAGCATTGAGCTTGGCAGAACTAAGCCACAGCGTCTGCATCTGATAACTCCGCAGAGACGAGCATCTACTTGCACCTCTCTTGGACAGCAAAGGGTGCAAAGAACTTTATCAGACTAAAACAACTGCAGCCTAAGGAAAATGAAAAAAATTAATATACACACGCGCACACACACACATATATATATATATATATATATATACTCTTACATGACAACTAGGAAGCAGAATAGCACACTTTGCTCACCCCTCACGATGGCTATGCCAAGTTGCACCAGCACAAAGGATAGCTAAAAACCTGTTTTTAAAGCGTAATTTTACACAGCGGCATGCAAAAAAAAAAAAATTAAAAAAAAAAATATCCGGTATGAGGCCGCGGCTGCCGGTGCCAGCGGCGGACCGAGGTACTTACTGCTGCTGCTGCTCCAGGATTTCAGCAGAGATTTGATGCTGATTTCGAAGAAGAGGGAATCCTGTAGGCTGAGCATGGTGCCGGGGGCAGGGCGGGAGCGGGGCGCCGCCAGGACCGGCCACCGGCAGCGCCACCGGCGGGAGGAGCGTGCCGGCGCCCGCGCCGCTGCCGCGCGGCCTCCCGGTGACGCAGGGCCCGGGGCGGGGGGGGCGCGCTAAAGGCGGCTCCTCGCGGGACCCCTCCCGGCCCGGCAGGCCCCGCCCCGCGCCGCTGCCCGCGGGGTCCCGGCGCGTCCCCCCGCCAACGGCAGAGCGCCGTGCTGCTGCGAGGGAGGGGACGGGGCCCCTCTGCGCGCACCCGCGCTGCCCAGGGACGGTCCCCGGTGACACGGCGGGCAGCGCACCCGCACTGCCCAGGGACGGTCCCCGGTGACACGGCGAGCTGCGCGGCCCACCCCTCGGCCGCCGAACCACGCAGCCACTGACAACCGAAACCCGAAGGGCTAACGGGCTCTTCGCGGAGTCCGACATGCGCTCGCACCCGATCCGTCACACTTGCAGTGAGCTCCGCAGCCGCCCGGCGTTACTGCGCGGCGCCAGAAGCACGGCCAGCCTTCCGCGGAGAGATCAGCGACATAAAAACACCCCAGGCGTGACAAACAGGTGCCCGGCGGAGGGCAGGAAGGGCCAAGTAGGATTCCCAGGGTGGCCGCCTGCAAGAGAGCTATGGGCGACTGAGCTTGGACACCTGCCGCTATTAGTGGTTTGGGTTTTTTTTTTCTTTTAAAGGACTTCACACCACCATTTCCACATTTCTGATGGTTTACTTCGTTCAGCATCACCTCAAAGGCCATGAAGAAAAGCATCTTAGGTGTGAAGTTTCCAGATTCCTAGGGATGCAATCCAGCACCGCCCTTTAGATAGGGCTCTGGATCTACCCCCATTCTTTCAGGATAAAGCAAAATACCCCATTGCAGCACAGGGTAAAGCAGTTTAAGATAAACCTCCCTCATCCTGCCCACGCTACCGCATACCATCAAAAGGCAGTGGCCCTCTCTCAGCTTGGAGTGCTGTCTTTACGCAGGCCAAAAATGCATCTGAAAGCATCTCAAGGTTTTAACGGACAAACCTAAAAGTAGGCCAAAATTTCAGAAAGATGTCTGCTTCCTGCTGACAGGAAGAAATTATATCAAGAAAATAACACTTGTTTCCGTAACTGCCACCAAACTATACACACAGCATTGTATATGACCCCTTGGGTCAAATACAGAAAACGGAGAGAACTGTACTCTGAGATTACTGTGACACTGGCTGCTAACAGTAGTTTACTAGGTCTGATTAAACTATGACTTGACCCACACCGCAGAGATGAACTAAAAAATTAACCATATGGGTCCAAAGATACACTTGATTAACTAAATCTGCTTTTAGTTAATTTTTAAAAAACTTACATAGTTTCAGAACTGTGCTCCACCCTGTACTAGGAGTAAACCAGCCATGAGGAGGATATCATACCTGTGCCCTGAGATAAACTCAAATTACCTGAAATTTTTTAACAGATTCAAGAATGGTGTACAACAAATACTTTTAAGGTGCATTTTTTTGTGGGTTTGGTTTGTTGGGGCTTTTTTGGTTTTGTTTTAATGTACACACATACCCACCCCTCCCAAAAAGAAAATCATTATCACTTACAGGGAGGTAACATAGACCAGTCCATGTTCAGCTAAGTTATTCTAAATGACAGGTCTAACATACCAGCAGCAGAAGGACACTGGAGAAAGAGCGGGATAAGCACGTCACTGCCCTAGCCCATTCAACCATCAAGACAGCTGCTGTCTGACATCTATTCAGGAGATTAAGTTTTATTAAAAAAGAGAATGGTGTGGTTCTCACTCAGTTTTCATAGAACAAAAATAAACCAGACTTCCCCATGGAAAAAATATTTTTTTCTATAATAAGATAATAAATTGCTACCTGTATCTGGGTAGCACTTGCTTCTTCCCAGATAGGGTACAGAATGCGCATCCACAGAGTAACTCTGTGGGACATTGCATCAAACATCCTTTCATAAGCCTGTTTCAGGCAATACTACCTATCTAGTACCTCCAGTTACCTTATACTCCTTTTTCATCACTTCTTTTATGAATATATTCAAAGTTATACTTTTAGCATTCCTTTTTCCTCTCACTAAATAAAATACAACAAAGGTTGTATTTTGTTATGAGTAGGATATAAAGGTCAGATTTTGGAACCAGCTGATGAATTTCACCACTAATTTGAAAGACTGTATTAATTATGGTTGGTCTCTGACTGCCTTTAACACTGGGCTACAGAGAGTTCTTCAAAGGAATCCTTGTTAACAGCATGCATTCCAAAATCATGAGCCAACTCTCCCAGCACCTCAAAAATAATGACTTTTTAAAATACACTTTGGGTTCTTTGTAGTTGCCCTTTTCCACCATCAGCTTTTATTCTTTAAGTTATTAGTGCCAGAAACTTATTAAAAAACAATCATCCCAGAAACCCCAGGAGATACACTAAAACAACCCCACAGAAATACTAATCTCAATGTTCCAACTTCTGGAGTCCTGAAAGAAGACTTTCAACAAATAGAAGACCTGCCAGTATTTCTGTAAAGCAGTGTTTCAAAAGTTAATGAATGTTAGGAAATCTTTTTAAAAATCTGCATTTATTTATGATATTGATGTGTTTGGCCAAGCAAGTTACACGGCTTTCTGCCACGGCATCTGAGCTTTAGTCGTACTATTATTTATTCATAATACCAACTACTGATCACTGTGGATAGGGCTTCCTCAACGATACTAACAATTAATTTCAAAGGCAGTTAGCTCAACAGAAGTTATTAGCCCATTAAGAACTTCTAGGTTGTTAAGGATATTTTGAGAACTGTATGCACCCAGAGCTTAAGCTTTTTCTTCCAAAGATTTCAGTAGAAATATTGAAGACTAGGAAAATTAGGAACAAAAATATTTTGAAAAGAAAAATCTTCTTTTAATACTGCATGAATATAAATAATTTGTGTGTTTTCATGCATATATGCACAGACATTATGAAATTTGATTCAATGGACACCATTAACTTACAAGATTTAAAAATGGTATACACCAAATACTTTTCCTGCTTTGCCCCTCCCTGCCGCCCAGGTACAATTAAAAAAAACCCAACAAAACAACCAAAAAAAAACCCCAACAACAACCAAAAAATTAAAAAAAATAAAAAATTACCAGTACAAGTCCATTTAACAAAAAAGGGTAATGGATCTCTCACTATCTTTGCATTATCATGTAAGCATCAGTGTCATAAGCATTATCTTACTAGACAATTGTGTACAGCCCTTCTAACACTTCTTCCTCACAATCCAATTTACATGCTTTTATAATCAGAGGTGTATAGATGACAACTATTGCAACTTCAGACTTTCTGGTTTTGTTTTGTCTTTGAACTAAGTTAATGAAGTAACTACCAGATACTAGAAAAAAAGAGAAGATTTCAGGATAAACCACAAAGTTTAAAAAGTAGCCTTTTGTTTTATTTTTTAATCAAAGCAAGAATAGTAGAAGGAGGAAAGAAAAAACATGGATTACAAGCCTCTGAAACTCACCAAGCACAGGCAAGGCTAATTCACTGAGAAGAGCCCAATAAAGCTCATCATGTAAAGTTACAAGATATTATCATCAGGTGTTTCTAAAACTGCATAAGAAAACATCATTTACAGAATGGATTTTTTTCCAGTTCCTCAATTTCAGAGAGGAGAATGAAACTGACTTCTGGAACGCACACTGTGTTTAAAATTGAGAGCAACAAGTATGTCCACTGTGAAAGAGTCTAAAAATACCTATCACTTTGGAGTACTTAAATGGAAAGTCTTTCCATAACATTATTTTACTACCTAGAGAGAATATGGAAAAGAAAGCCCTTGCATTTAGCTATAAGCCAATAGCTTTGATCTAGAGCTACTTCATTAAGAAAAACAATCCAAAACAAAACTCTCAAATTGAGGATTTATGCATATTTATTTTAGTAGGCTAGACATCACAGAATTCCAATAAATACATAGTTTATATACTGATCTCAATACTTGCATACCTTTTGATTCCGGACCTATTATAAATTTCACTATTACAGGGAACAGATTACTATAAAGTCTATGTTTCTAATACTTTCTGAAGAGTAAGGTGAGGTATATGTGAATGAGCACACTCGTATCAGTAAGTTCTTTAAAGGGCATGACAAGAACAGGGCTGTAGGTGCAGTAAAGCAGAAGTGCTCAAATGCAGGCTGCTCACAATCTACCAAAATTGCTAATGCAAATGTCCAGTCCACATCATGGGGTTTTTGCTCAGAAGTGAAAACCTTTTAGTAAAGAGGATGGCCAGAAGCAAACTGCCGGAGCCACTTCAGCAACAGGAGTCTGCAGACTTCAGGCTGCCTGTATAGAACTATAAGCTGCAAGATTCACATGCAGTAGCCCAGCTGCTCTGGTAAGTATTTGACTGCCCATTCATGGTACTTTGATCCACAGCATGCCTGACCTATCCAAGCAGCCAATTCAGCAGTTCAAGAACAGATATTTTTTAGATGTAACATTCAGTACATGTACGGTAAGCCTAGTCACACAACAGGTAAGATTTGCCCTGGGCATTGTAAGTAGCTATAGGACCCAAGCAATATAAAAGACCGGACACTATCGTGCTGTAGACAGTACAGATAACAAAAGTTTCCTTTTATTTGTAGAATTTGGAATTTAATAAAAACATTTTTAAAACTATGACTATACCAGTATCAATACATTACTACAAATGTGTATGCAAAGGACATTTGTACAGCTTTTCTTTAATTAAAAGTACCATCATGTCATTTTCTTGGAGCTGCCCAGAAACATCACTGGCAACTATTTTTAACAACGTACATAAAATAAATGCAGTGCGTAACAACTGCTTTTTCAATAACTGCCAGAGTTCTGGTGTGTGGCAAAGGCCAACATGCAAGACCAAAAAAGTAAATTTAATATGGTTTACACAATGTTGGTTCAGCTTCACTTCTTACAGGCTGAAAAGGTAGGGGATTTTCATGACTGAAGATATTGCTGAAGAAGGTATCTTAAAAAGAGCAATATTTAACTTCAGAAAGTTTGCTTTTAAATGTCATTCATTTTATATGTCATTCATTTATATTTCACAGGGAATATTACAGATTTTTAGCCTAATTTCCTTTTTTTCATTATTATTTGAAGCATTATTCCCTGGTTCTACAATAGTTGTATTTCTCTAGGAGTGTATTCTTACCACACCTCCTCCCTCCCCCAACCCTCCAATGCAGTTCTTGCTCTCTTCTACTGAGACAGCAAAGATAACAGAATATTTGTCTAATTATCCCTTTACAAAATAATTTGCATTAATCATTCCAGCATAAATATTACATTTAAAAACCACAGCTAAAGGCATTCTTTTAAGTTATATAAAAAACATGCAGTCACTGTTGCTTCCAAAAGTTTCTTTGAGGTTTTCAGTCCTACTACATTCATCTTCAGGATGATATGGACTGACAGGAAATTCACTCAGGCAAAGAAATACAAATAATATTTCCCATATAAAGTAAATTATGAGTTTTCCAACTATATATATTTATGTAGTTCTGGAAGAACACTGAAGAAGCACAGCTTTCTTGCAGAACATAGTCTCTGAGTAAGATCAAAGAGGATACTGTTAATATTTAACTTTTCAGTCAGTTAACATTATCTTGATTGAATAGTAATCCTAACTTTAAAAAAAAAAAACAAACAAAAAAAAACAAATCCCCCACAACTTTAAAGAAAGAATAATTAAATTCTGAAAAATCAAACAGCTTTCAAGGTAGTTTAAAAAAGACCTTACCAACTTCATATGGATTTAGACTAAACAGATTTCCATATGACCCTTCCTGAAAATCCAGCTTTTCAGATCAGCAAACATCGTAAGATTACAAGGAAACAAATCGGTAATACAAAACTGAAACATTTCAAACAACTCAGCAGGCAGCCCTGAGATGATATTTAACCAACCTCTCTCCAAGAGGAAATGAGACAGGTAAAGCAACAGATGAACCTATGTTACCGTATCTCTTGAGCCTGACAAATCCGCGTTTCTCGATTTTCACGGGCATCCCTGTGGTTAAAATTCTCAGCGATTTACTCCCTCTCATACGCTCAATTTCCACTTTTCATGACTGCAAATAAACCTTAAAGGTATAAAGCCCAATTAGTACAGTTCTGTCTTTGTCCAACAACCTGAAATAACTGCCTTAAGATCTGATCTGCTTAATTGTGTTCTGTGTCAGCCTCTTTTTGTCCTTCAGCATTAAATGTACCAATGAACTGGTTCTGGGGAACCAGCACTCCAGATTTTACCAGCCTTTTAAATGGAACCTGAAAACAGTTATGGAGCTACACAGAAAATCCCTTCTTAGTTGCTGGGCATTTAAATGGATAGAGCAGGGAAAGGCTTAACTCTGTTACCCTACAAGGCCTTAAGACAACTTCTACGAATCAGTTATGTTTCTATTTTTGTTGCTCCTCCCAAGCTGCTGGATGTCTGTGCCACTTCACAGGAAACATCATATTTGCATTATGTGAAGATCAGCTACTCTATCCCCATAGAAAGCACTGGGGAAAAAGAACACCAAGAGTTTAGGACTCATCCAGGAAAACTTTAAAAAAAAGAAAGCTAAAGTGAATTACCTATAGGGGTAAACTCAGCACACAAGTCCCAAATCTGTTACGCCTCGTGAGTGCAGTAGTACTTAGGTAGAAAATGTTCTCTGATGCAGACTCCCACTAGACTCACACAGCAGCTGAAGGCACTCATGTAGTTCTCTCGCCCTGCACCAGGAGATAAATTTCTGCCTTCCTCCCTCCACCATAAGCAAAGCTGAAAATTTGCTCTTGAGCCACTGCCGTTGGCAGCCTGCAGCCCATTTCTGTCTGTATGTTAAAGCACTTTACAGTACCACATAACGCACATGTATGTGTGGTTCAGCCACCTCTGCCACAGAGTGGTAAGTGTAGGCAGAGGGATGGGGGACTGCACAGTTACAAGTAGGAACTACTTCAAGTGTCTCTGCTAAACCTCCTCACAAGCACAAGCCTACCAAATTACTCCACTGTAGCTTATACCCCTATGTAGGCAGCAGTTTTACAAGCTCTGTACACATAGTATAAGGACTTTCAGAGCTGTAGTTACAGGCAGGAGAAGGAAAGCAAGAAGTAGCAAGGCATGGACAAGCAATTTTCTCCTTCTCAAGGTTTCAACTCCTGAAATTGCCATTCCCAATGTTTCAGTTACACAGGGCAGCAGGGCAGCAGCAAGGAGCTCTGTCACCCAGTATCATATTCAAACAAAGAAAATAATTACATTATCATGGCATTCTGCATAGTTGAACTAAACTGGCATATTTCTTCACTCTAAAGCCAGCAAATATTTACAGTACAGTTTTTAATGCTCTAGTTACAGAGATTTAAAGAATTAAGTGCTTTTAATGATGAATTTTACAGCTTTCCCATCTCTGTGAAACAACAGGTATTATTGTAGTAACCTGGAGCAGAAGTACAAAATAGAAATGCTTTTAAGATTAAAAAAGGTAATTGACATTATATTGATTTGCAAGTCAGAATTAACAAAATTCATATCAGTGCCATTTCTGAACATTTATCCTCAGCAAGCATGCTGTTACATTGAAGAAAAGTGAGAAAGGAAATACAAAAATCAGGAAGGGAGAAAATGAGAAGTTACAAACCCAATGGCAGCTAAATGTAACACTTACATGCCAAACACCTAACACACACTAAAAACTTTACAAGGCGGCCACATTTGTCTGGAAGTTCTGCAAATAGTCCACAGCACAAAGTTCCCTAAAGTGCCGCAGGTGGTGGTCTACAAAATAGCCTCGGTCAGCAGATGCACCTGTGCCAGCACTGACAGAGACCACCCAGCAGATATGAAGCTCATGGCTTTACCTGCAAGGCCACACACAGCTCTCCATCCACACACCTGCATCTGGCAGAACACATCAAATGCAAAAGGGACAGCATCACTCCACTGCACTCCCCACTAGTTAAAGAAAAATTGAGGACTTAAATCAGGTGATAGAAACATGTTCAAGTACAATGGAGAATATGCTTCAGCTTTTTCTATTCCTGGAACTGGCTGCTCTCTGTCAGTCACGAAATTTCTTGACAGAGCACTCACATACTGTTCATTTCTCTCAGTAATTAACATGAACATGTTAGCTTTCCAAACATACAATCTACCTACAAATGTAGACAGTACAATTTCATCAACTTCTGGGTAAATTAAACCACTCAGTTCTACACTACTTCCATGAAATAAGAGTTATGGAAACCCCAAGAATAAAGAAAACATACTTCAAAACTAATTCCAGCCAACAGAAAACAACATACTGGAGAAATACAGTATTTTTATACAAGTTATGAGCTGCTTTTATGTGTTTTACTTCCTGTTTTTCCTGCTTTCAAGTTAGAAAATATTTTTAAATTAAAAACATTCTTCCTTCAGCCACTCATCTTCTCAAAGAAGTAACTGAGACAAGGCTCACCCTAATGCATCTTAAAAAATGCCAAAAGACAGCAGAGAGTTTTGGGTCAGTGTCTAATACGACTGTGCAACAGCATCCTGATGCTAATGTACCTAAAACTCATATTGTCATACTGGTCTTATCAATGAGCAATGAAAATCTCCCAAACAATCAGGGTCCACCACAGATGCTTGTCACTACAGACCTCACTGGTACTAATGAGGTAAAGAATTATTATTTGTGTAGTATCTCTGTATAAGGAGTATTGCCCAGCTTATAAAGTGAGGGTACACCAAGTCCTGAACATCCAGAGCATCTCTGCAGATGCAAAGCTCCTGCAGCAGGAACTTAATCCCTTTAGAAGGTACCACGGCTAAAGTGATGAGGCTTTCTGAAAGTTCTACTTATCTCTTCAAATCAATAGTACATTTTGATTTCTCGTAACAAAATCTTTCCTTTATAAAAAAATACAAACACCAAAAACGTTCAAGCACAAGCTGAGAACCCTCTCGTCTGGATGGTCTCTGTTGGCAGTGACCTTTTAGAATTTGGCTGGAGAGCAAGAAGATGCATATCATGTAAAACAGCAGAGGCCATGAACACTACCTCCAACACTTATTATTTGAGAAAACATATTCCCAACTGAAGAAGGCACTCGTGACATTTCCTTACTTGAAGTGCAACTAAAGGCTATTCAGTGCTAAGAGACACAAAGAATGCCATTTACTGAAAATGGAAAGGCTTTCTAAAGTAGCCCTTGATTAAGATGAGATAGTTGAATTTTTTGTCCCTCAGTTTGGATCCACATAATACTTTTTAGAAGGAAAACACATAAAATAAGCACTCACAGGGTAAGAATAACTCTGTTACTGAAGAGCTTAAAACAAAAGAAACTATCAGCATGGAAGTCTACAAATCAAGACATAAAACAGCTAACAAGTGCAGCCAACAGAAACTGACAACAGCTGTCAAAAGTATCATGAAGTACTGAAAAATGTCGTATCTTCCTCTTGCACTTACAAACCACACCTAGAGGAAATTAAGACTAGTTAGATCACCTATAAACTAAAACTTTTGCATTTGAAACACAGATCTTTTTTCTTTTCAACTGAAAAGTGAAGAACTGTTTCACAAAACGTTCCAGGTTACAATCTTTCTGTAACTTAAACCTGACTTGCTGATCATCACTAGCATGGCATTTCTGTATGCAACTGCTGATTTAATCCTGTTGGTAAATACTATATTGGTCTTACAAATACATTTTTGAGCATCAAGGGGTGTTATTTTGGATTTTTTAGCCCAGTGACCAATCTTAATGTGTTTTAAAGGAGAACAGTTTTTTACTTAAAGGTAAATGGCTCCTTAAAGATAAACTGAGGTTTTGATTTTATATGCTGTCCAGCCAGATAAACATACAGAAAACAGATAGATAGCAATGTCACAGGTGTGTTTTAAAATCTGTTCTACATGCAAGACATTTACAGTGTGAATCAAAAAGAAGCTACATGCCAAACCTTTTTCTCCCTCTCAAAACATCACTTTCAAGATCTGTGGACAATTTAGACATAACCAATTTGAAAGAATACTTTTATGTCCTCATATCACCAGTATATGATAGAGAGAATGGTTTTACAGCAGTATATATAACTATTTTCACAACTAGTTTCTCCACATCTTGTTTACTTCAGCACTTTGCAGCTCCCCTTAATCATCTACTACAGAATCTTCTGAAGACTTGCTTGTTCTTCTGGTTTTGTTAATTTTTCTCATTCTCCCCATACCTCTCTCTCCCCCTCTCCTTCAAGTTGAAAGCTTTATTTTGTCCCTCTCCCAACTATCTTAAAAAAATGTGTATTGGAAAGGTAAAGAGATATTTGCTTTATTTACAAATCTCCCCACTAAGTTTTAACTGCATTACCTTGAAGAATTAGCTTAAAGATAACGTTTTAAAGCATATTTTCAGCTAAATACTGTCCAATTTCACCTCTAATACTTTTTTCTCCTTAATAAACTGGAGTTCTCATTACTTCTGACTTTTCACCTTATGATCTGCAGGACAGAAAGACAAAAAGATCAGAAAAAAAGCCCAAACACCAAGATTACTGACATTCGCTTCCCAAATTCGCTGTTGGTTCTCTCACGGCGTTCCAGTTTCCTGCCTAACCATTGGTACTGGGAGGAAAGGGAGATCTCCTCTTGGTTTAGCAAGTGGAACAGTCTCACCAAGGATAGATATGCACCAGGACCAACATAAATGAATATATAAGACAACTATACAGGTGGAAGGGTACAATCTCCTTTTCACAGCACTGAGCCATTACATTGGTCCAGCTGTCATATGAAACCTTATACTAATATACTTAAGCCTCAAAAAAACTTTTAGGTGCTTAAAGTCCAAAAGATGCATTAAAAAAACTCTGCAAAGGTGATCTATTAAGGGAACAACAGCGTTTAAAAAACTGTAAGCTCTGTTCACCATATCTCAGAGGAAAACAAATTAATTAAATCCATGTGAGTAGCTGTTAAGTATAAAGAAAAGGCTCTTCCAAACCTAACTTTGAGTTGTACTGACACCCACCCTGAGCTAAGTTACAATTTCTTTGTTACTCTTTGGGATGAGGTAAAGGTAAGGTTTAAAAAAAACAAAAAAGAACAAAAAACCAAACACTGTAGGAAAAAAGTATATTTCTTGCAAATTCCTGCAGCCTTATCCTTCAGGTAAAACACTGGGACAACTACAGTAAAAGTAGATTAGGCATATAGCCAATATATGTATTGTATATACATATATATACAAGTACACAATACTTGTATGTATATATATATACACACATATATAACAAGTACACAAATTTAAAAAAATTATTAATTTTTTAAAAATTAAAAATTAAAAAAAAAATCAGATCTCAAAAAATAGGGCCAAAAATATTGAGATATCGCCTAGAACTGTCATACCTTCCCCCCCAATTAAATATAAATATAGTTGATTTTTCATATTAATAAAAAACCAAACAAGTCAGAGGCATCCTTCCTTTGTGCTTGGGCTTACTTTTAAAAAGATTTGCTGGCCATTACTTCAGTTCAATATTGACTCGATCTTAAGCAAATGCCTTACTTAAAAAATGTTTACCCGATGGTCACTGTATCTGCTTATAAGCAGTAATAATAAAACATACCATCACCGCACTTAAAATAAAAGTCTGGAGAGATACTTGTGTTTCCATTTATCTAAAATATTAAAGAGTTCATTTTCCACAAATCAATACATTTAAAACACAGGGTATTCAGAAGGTGACTGCTACTTTTGGTGATGGTAAGACATCTAATGCTGCCCCCACTACTGACAAAAAAAGCTCTCTCAGTGAGTTGATTCCCCTTGCCAATTCGTCTCAAAAATACTGCCCCAAAAATACCAGAACATTTTCTACTGGCTTTGTGAAATGAATCAGCACAGGGAAAGGCCACACCAGCACACAGGAGATGGGGAAGAGCTGCACAGCTGGGAGTAAGATTGCCCTTTTCACTGGCAGCAAACTGTTAAGATCAGCCTGATCTGCTTGTAAAACTGCGCTCAAAAATGTAAACAAAATCCCCCTTTCCCTACCTTCTGTTGCAAAGAGCTTCAAGAGAGATTCCAGAGGCCCTTAGGAAAGGTTCCTTATTCCTTCTTATGGAAAATACACACAGAACAATTTCCTGGGGCATTACTCAAGCAAAACAATGCTATCTGCCGTGATTAGAAAACAGAAGAGAGGTTAAGGGGTTTTTATGTAAATAGCATTCTGGATCCCGAACAGTATTACAGAGCAGTCTCTAAATGTAACTGAGAAGCAAACAGAGACTGGGGTGAGGGGGAAGCCATGGTACTTAGTTACCCACTAACCCCTCCAGGCTTCTCTAACTGAAATTCAGAATTCAAGTACAGAAACCGACTTTTATTCCAGATAGATGCTGGGCCGCCTGGTCATCTTCTGATGTACAAGGCTAATCAGAGATGCAACATGGAGCTGAACATGCCCTGCAGAGATGCTGGTATTACAGAGACACAGTGCTCATAGGCAGTTCATGTGTATCCAGTTCCTACTGTTAGCCCCCTGGGGCAATTACAGCTCTGTTACTCATTTCTCTGCCACCAAAGAACACATTTCTGTCAGCTTATTTCTGCTCCCCTAGCAGAGGCACCTGAAGGGAAGGAGGTTCAATATTTGCAAAAGGAGACATTTTCCATACACAGAAATAACGTGGATGCTGTGAGCAATGAAAATACTTATATCACTGATAAATTTAATAGCTCTTGTGCAGTTATTGAAGATTTGGCTTACACAGTTAGCCACTAAGACATTCCACAGTATTAGCTACCCTGCCTTACAACACAACCAAAGCACAGAGCTGCAACAGAAGGGCACATATCACACGCCACAGGTACAGCTCCCATTTGCCAGTTTGCACAGAGCAGCCATGGCATTCCCCTTTTGTAACACTACAAACAGCAAAAGGGAGAATACAAAATACTTTCTACACGTGTCTGTACACGTACACGTTTGTAAGTGGGTTTTGGTACATGAAAATACTCTGGATCTTCCAGTCTCAACTTTCTGTGTTTGATTTGGATTGTAGCTTTTTTGAGACAGAAATTTTTAAAATTGAGAACGTGCCAACTCTGGAATGCTACAACAAATTTAAAAGAACTGCCTATTCTTTAACTAACGTCTATTAAGACATTGCAATGCACGCAATGATATGCAAATATTTCAGCGAGTGAGATGTGGGTTTTTTCTAGGGTTCTAATAACCTTGTAAATCTAAAAAGACAGTTCTGAAAGATTTCTAAAATAAACTTGAAACCATTCTGACAGAAGCTACGTATTTTAAAAGATGTGTCACAGAGCATATATTTCTAAGGTCTTGCATTCAGCTATAAAACAAAATACATACTAATTGAGTTACCATTTTGAAAAACAATACTGATAAATGCTTTAATAAAAAAAAAAAAAGGAATTTCATCACTTGAATTCCACACAAAATATTTTGGTCAGATATATGCAAAGCCAACTAAGTGGTATTACCAAAATGATACTTTTATGCTTTGGATGCCAGGAATAGGGTTTTTTGGTTGGTTTAAGACCTTCTAAAATACTTTCATACTTTAAAATAGTTGTCTCAGTATTTCACCTAAATTCTTATTAATATAGAAACATTCATAAAGAGCAGCAATAAGGAACAGAAAGGAAAAGGGGAAAAAAAGCAAAAAAACCCCCACAACCACCCACTTCCAAATTCAAACATATCTACAGGACAAACCACCCTATCTTTAAAAACCTATCAAGTTCCTGAACAGCTTCATTATAAAATAAATTTGGTGGTGCATTAACACCACATCTGCTGACATTAAGCAAGTAAACATTTGCAAATTTTTTTTCAAATCATTCTATTGGTTTATTACCTGTTTTGTTGGCACCTGCCTTCTGCAGCATACCCAAACTGGTAAACACAGGAGTTCTTTTGCTCTATTCCAGCAGAGCAGTTCATTCCATTACCAAGATACAAAAATAGAAATAAGCAGATAATTTAAAGAGGATTCAGCTACTATCTGCTATTGTAAAAGCATGATCCCAGAACAGACTATAAGTCTGCATTTCGCAAATGATGACATCACACTATTAAGTGATATTAGTCAGGCACTCCTGATTTCCCTGAAATCACTCCTAATAATTACCATTTAGCAAATATTTAATAAGTAAGAAAGGAAAATTCATCTTCAACAGTAGGGCTGGTGTATTCTATGTTTATTATCCTCATTTGCTCAAGCTATTGACAAAAGATTGAACAAGATTAGATGAAGGCATCTGTTTTGTCTACACACTTAAGCCTATAGCATTTTCTTCTAACCTGGCACAAAGACAGATTTATTCTGAAATCATAACATTTGAAATAAAATACTATTTAAAAGTGAAAGCTATAAAGAAAACATAATACAGCATAAAAGCAGGCTTGATGAGATATGCCTGTGGAGATATTTAAGTCATGCACATCACAGTGACATCCAACTATAAACTTCAGGGCTCTACAGCACTCAAAATTGAATGAGGACATGAACCTGGCTACAAGAGCATCACTCTTTCAGACACCATGAGCTTCTGATCAGAGTTTTCAAGCATATAGGCAGTAACAGTCTTAACAGACTTTACTCTGTAAGAAGACTTCAACAGTCCATACCATTACAACATTAAATTATTCTAATTTGTTATACACAGAAACAACTTCTTTAACGAAACAGAACTGCCCCTTGCTTTCCTCAGCTGCCACATTAATCATCCTGACAGATTAAAAAAAAAAAAAAAAAAAAAAAAAAAAAGGGAAAAAAAGAAGTGGTTTATATTAGAATGAGAAAGGTTAAGAAAAATCTTTCCAAGGAAATCCCTTTCTCCCACCACCACCACAAACTTAATTCCACTGTTAAGCTGTGAATTCACCACCCAGTAAGATGGATGTCACCACCTCCCATCTTTGCAGTTAGACACATAAGGGAAAAAACTTCTAGGCCACACCAATTCCTGAAAATAGCCACCACATAGCAAAGGGTAAAAACTGTGTATCTGATAGCCATCAGAATTCAAGACCATAAAGGCTCAAGACCTTACTATTTTAGCTGAAGGCAAAAAGAAAAGTACAACTGGATTTTCCGTTGCCACCCAACTGAATTATCTGAAAAAGGAACATTAACTCATTCCACTTCTTTTTATTAGCACAATATACTGTAAGATTTGACACTAATAGGTAGTAAAAAAAAAAAAATCATACAAACAAGATTGCCCATGTTGTTAAGTTAAAAATTCTCTAGACAATGTCTGTATTTTTACTTGATTTCTTTAATTTACATACTATGTTTATTAAAAAACAAAACACTGAAAGAAGAAAACATTTCTGAAATGAAAAAAACCACACCTAAAAGGAAAGCCTTCAGAAACTTAGGGGATTCAAAAAACAGGAGGAGAAAAGATAACACAAAGCTTGAACCCTGCACTACAGAGATCTGTGCAGCACATGTCTGTCTAGAGAACTCTTAATGCCTAATCATAGTTACAACTTTAAAACTTAAATAGGGATATTTATTCCCAAAAGGGAAAAAAAAGTAAGGCAGGCATGCAAAGACAAAGAGCACATTAGAGATCCTGTAAAACTGCTTTAAAATAAATCACACATGATAGTCTTTTAATGATAAAATAGTTCTAAAACTAAAGACCCCATTATAGCAACTCTGATAAAAAGGCCTTTTATATTCAAATCAATCAATTCAGCAAAATAATCACGATCTGAAGAAAAAATTTAGTAATCAGTTTTTACCAGGTTGATGACACGGATACATACTGTAAAGAGGATGTAAAACACATATCTCCTCACCTTCATCTATTGTCTGTCCTAACGAAAATAGTCTGACACGTCTCATCTTCAGTAGCCTTGGGGAGCTTTCATGGGGAGTACTCCCAACATCCAGAACTACATCTCCGGAACCGACAGTGGGAACAATTTTTTTCAGTAATTCCATTTTTACATGCCCTCTGTGTTCTCAGCACTTACTAAATGCAGCCGTTTAGCTACACGTTATGGAGCGTGGCTCCCACATCAACTTCCTTGAGCACAGAGGTAGACTTCTCCTAGTAATGTTACGTTGAACCTGGGTGGTGCCAACATCAGCATATCAGCTGCCAGCTGCTCCGAGGCAGATTTTAAAGACGTCTAACTGTATGGGCTGATAAGAAAACCAAACAACAACAAGCCTACTATATACTGACCAACACACGCTAAACTCTGCATTTGTAGAAGACACTGTATTTAGCAGTGCAACAATTTTAAGCACTAATACAATGCACTGTGTATTTTCAAATTCCTATCTGACAGAGTTCAATAGCTCTTATTTTTCATTAAGTGCACAGTGTTCATCTGCTTTTGAAAGATAACACTTATCATTCAGAAAGTCTATGCACCAGCTCTATAAACAAGGTGTCTAACAGCACCACAATTGAAGCCATTTGCATTCTCACACGGTTTTAACTACTAGCTATGAAGATACTAACATTTATTAAGTTCTGTTTTGCAGAGACTCTGATGCTGTATTTACCATTTTAAATACTCAAACCACATTCCAGAAAACACCAAGTAGTGAAATAATCTGTCTCATTTTGTCCAAACACCCACTTTAAACTTAGGGCTACTTCTCCATATGTGTCTGGTTCAGGGTTTTTTTGTTTTATTTGAGAGAAGTTTAAACGTTGTTCTATGTTTAGCTTAATGAAGCCATTACAAAAGATGCCTTGCATTTGGAGCAGAAAGCCCAAGGGTGGGTGGAGAGGGAAGAAGACATTTCTGAATGCATTCAACACAATAACCCAACCTAAGTGTGATGTATACCACACTATTATCCATTCCTTAAAATAAAGTATTTAATCTGAAATTCGCTACTGTGCCTAGCTCTTACAAAAACAAAACCAGAACTACCACAGGTACATACAGTAACCTGTTTCAGGTCTCAGAGTTCCAGTAGCTCAGTGCTCACAAGGGGCTGCTCGACTGGATTAAGCTGTCAGTCCTTTACTGACCAACTCTATTGTCACACTTCATAGGCATTAAGCCTAGTCAAGAATGCCACAACTTGAAAAATTTCATACAAGTTCATTAAAGCCAACACCTATGACATTTTTCAAGTTCTATATAGACTGAAAACATGTGATAACTTTCGGATTTAAATCTGCATTAAAATCCCCAAATATTCGTTAGTGTACATCTCCCTTGTAAATGAATACAAAATTCTACACAAATCTACTCTGGCCTTATCATAAAAGACTCACTGTCAGGATATTATTTCCTGCAGTGAAAGATTTGGGACATCAAGGAAAAAATTGTCCCTATAATGATTTCATTCACAGAATTTTTTCCACCAATACAAAAAAAAGTTACACAGAATATATATTCACAAAAGCATTTTATGTGTTTTCAGAACAAATAATAAGGTACCGCAAAGACAATCTGCAATTATAATAGATCATGAGTCATTACAAACTCAAGCAATCATTTATTCATAATAGCATTACTTTCTATATAATTTCTTTTTTTGCCCTTGAAATCTTCCCACAAACCTACTATGCAGTTTCTAGCTTTTGGGAATGAGAAAGAAGTTCAGACACTTCTGTGAGATTGAGAATGCTTCCAACCATCCACCTGCCAAACTGTGATTTGTAAAGGAGGGGTAATCAGGTATTTCAAGTTGTACCTAACTTAAAAACTCTCTGAAAGTTTCAAACTAGATACCAAAGTGCTCTCAACCACACTATGGAGGTTTTATTATGCATGGGACACAGGGTGGAGATGGCAGACGAAGTGCAAGTACCTAGTGCATCACTTCAGCTACATACATAAGGTGACTTCCCACACAACATGCAGCATACCTGAACGGACCATGAATAAAAAAAAAGTCAAGGGTTGAAATGATACTTTTTTAATGAGAAAACATAAAATCCTTTCAAGAAATAGAATTTGCAAACAAAACACAAACAAGGAATAAAAACTGCCCGCCATACACATGATCATATCTCAAGATTAAACCTGATAAACTAAGAGACCTAATATAACACAAATGTATCCAAAAGCTTTTGATTGATTTTTCCTTCAGGACTCTTAAGAAAAGGACATTAGGAAAAGGCCATTTCTGCAGAAGATAGTTGGGGATATGTACATACATGTATATATATATTCATATATTTTCATCTGTATCTATGGATATGGATAGATGGCGGTTAACTCCAAGACTTCCACACTTCATTACATCCTGTGAAAGCAGCATTTTCTAAATAACGAAGCTAAGATACAAAGCTTATGTTGCTGTCTATGTCATTTCACATACTCTCTCACACTTGCTCTTACCATCTTCCTTAAACAGTACAACGTACAACTATGGTTTTTATATGACCTCAGCAAGTTTTACAGATAATCTGTCAAGGGAAAACATATGAGAAGACTTATAATTTTTACACGTGAACTCATCTTCAAACAAAAGAAACAAAAACAGGTTACAAAAAATCAATTTGATAAATTTTAAGGCTTTCTTAATCTGGAACCTCTAAATACAAAGAAGAATGGGAGACTCGAGCTTACACAGAATTATTATTGGTATTACAGTAAATCCTTTGATGTCATTCTGTGTGTATTCCTCTCTGGTTTACCTGCCGAGGTCATTCAGACCTGCCCTGCTGCAGAGCACCCCAGCGAGCCGCCCCAGCAGGAAGGCGGTAGCACCCCCCACTAACAGAAGCCCACCTCAGCTCAGATCGCAAAACACCCACAGGACCCCCCTGGGGGACCCAGCACCGCTTCCCACAGCACCCACCCCTTGGGTTAGGCCTTTCAGGACACAGGGGTGCGCAGAAAGAGCAGCTCCCCAGGAATTCTGCTGGAGGAGGTGAACCTGCTCACGCAGTAACACCCCAGCAACGATAAGCGCTGGAAAAACGGAACACAACCAATGAGGGAAAGACCCGCGCAAGTGCCTTGACTCCACGCGTCTGGAAAATTTTTAGAATTAGCAATAACGACAGGGAAAGGCAACTATGAAACAGCCAACACACTGGGAAGAATCCTTTCGGCAGAGCCCAGATGACCTGTAGGCCACCACCAGCACGCGCTATCTGGCGGGTCTCCTCAGGAGCAGACGTGCGCTGCTAGCCTCCCCTCCTGTAATGCGAATGTTTTTATAACCGCCCCTGGCTGCCAGAGCAAACCCCAGAGAGGGCACAGGGCTGGCTTTATGTCTAACGAATAAGACGGCGAGTCAGGCCCTGGGGTTCCCTCACCGGGGCCGCCCTGCCCATCGGGGGGCACACAGGCGGGAGAGGGGTTCCGCGGCCCCGCCCCGCCCGGCGCCAGGGCTGTGCCCGCAGCGCCCCCAGGCGGCGGCGGCGCCACGCTGCGCCCCCCGCGGGGATCCTGCTCCTCTTCCGCTCCCCCCGCGGCCGCGCCAGGCCCGGCCCGCCGGTGCCGGTGCCCTGCGCCTCGGCGGGCTCCTGCCAGGCTCGGCGGCGGGTGCCGCGCCGACCGCCCGGGCACACGGCGGGGCCCCTCCGGCGCTGGCGGCGGGCAGCAGCGCGCTCCGGCCCTGCTGGCGCAGCGGGAATGCACCGCAAAACACCTGGGGCCAGCACAAGCAGGGACAAAGCTACGCACACCATTTTGCAACAAACCAGCGCGAACTTCTTGAAGCTATTATTTCGCATTTAAAAAAATTACTTTAAACCTAAGCCGTTTCACCTGGCTATAGTTTTGTCTTACTGGGGGGTTTGACGTAAACTAGTTCCGTTGGTTTCCATGCTTTTCTCAAAGCCAGTCTAGCTTTCTGTTTCCCGAGAAACGAAAGTAACAACTGTCAGCTTTCGGTAAAGTTTTGATTTCCTGTCAGTAGCTTAAGCTGTATTTGCGAGATACGGGGCTGCTGGAAGCTTTTTGGCGTTTTGTTGGTTTGTTTGCATTTTTTGGGGTCTTGTTTTTCTTTTTGGAGCAAGTTGGGGGACTTTTTCTTTGGAAAGTTGGGGATTTCTGGATTTGGGGGGGTGTTTGGGGTTTTTTTAATAGCTTAGCTTTAATCATGTAGCATTAGTAGAAGGGAAATACAAATAGTAGTAAAATACATCCATCACAAGCTGAACATAAAACACAACTGTTACATGCACTGACTGAATGAAATATGATCCTGTTTAATAAAAAAGCCCCCAAATTTTTACCGTTTATGTATTAGGTAACAACTGTTCTTATCTTGAAGTCGCATGCAAGAATACAATGCTTTCCTGGACTCATTAGGAGTTCCTGAGAAGATCAAGGTATTGTCCCCCACAGCTTCTACAATCCTCTCAGGATAAGGATCTGGGCTTCCTGTGCAGTACTGACTTACCACACAAGATCTTCCAAACCTATTCATTTCTTCTGCCAGCAGATTTTCTTCAAATCAGAACTTGCCTTTCAAAGCAAATCCCAAAGCAGTACACACTCTGTATCACACACATTCCCACGCCAGCAGGAACACCGAGAAGACATCATTACACAATACCATAACAACAGAAGTGGCTAATTTCCCCCCCCCCCTTAAAAAAGGATCAAAGTGAGTAATGAAAAGCATGATGATGGTATTTTCTATGCAAAAAAAAAAAAAAAAAAAAAAAAAATTTAAAAAGCATTTAAAAAATACAGGTTCTGTAGAACAGCTACCAGTAAGTCAGACCAGCAATGGCAACACTGCTATGGAACTGGATCTCTGAGGAATTGAGAGCTAAAAACTTTAGAAGTGCTTAAATGAAATAAAAAGAATAGAGTTGCCAACTATTAATGTAGGTTTGCCTATGGAAAAGCAAGAATACAGACAACAGCTGATAACCAGAGATTAAGCACACACATGTATCTCCAGAGTTACTTAAGAACATAAGCGGTTCAACATACATTTCTACAACAATATTTTGGCTATTTAGTTGATGGCTATTTTCACGGCCATCATCACTGTTTCTGTTAGAATTTTCTCTAGCACTACACCGAAGTACACGTCTATAGAAGAATCTCCTCATATTTTAAAATCACGTCCAAAGCATAAAAGTCAAATGGCCAGGTAAGGAATCTATAGTTTATTGTTCAAAATAGCCTTCACTCCAGTCCCAAAGTGCATACAGCAGCAGTTCAGCTTGCTTCCCTTACCAAGCCTGACCTAATCTTAGCTTAGTGCTTAAAATCTTATACAAAGAAGGTATGTTTAAAATGTTACTGACCTGTGGAAACTATCATTACCCTTTTTTCATTGTGACTCTTTTCCACAGCTTCTATTATTTTTAAAAAAGCAAGCTTACCGAGTTCAGGGTACACAGGACAAGCTCAGTTTCCACTACCAATGAAAATCTTTTGGACATCTAGATTAAATATAGGCCTCTGTTTACACAGCATTCATCCACCCTAATCTACTTCAGTTCCTTCCTTGCAAAATGGACAGAGTTTCTGAAACATGGTCACAGAAAGTTGTTCTACACTGCAAAACAGAAAGCAGAAATTAATACTTAACCTAGAAAAAAAAACCCTGAGTGGGTAAATTCACAAGTCCATTTGCATGGACAGACATGCTCAAGTCTCTAGTTTAGGCGTACATCCTCTGTGCTCTGTTATACAGACCGTGCTACTAAAACTCTGAAATGCTATATACAAGAGTGTTTAGTGAAATATATTTGTACGAGAAGATTTATGTTAGCTGAGGAGCTATGTGGTTTTAAGTTTCATATAGTATATAGTCCTACATAAAATTTCATAGTGTGATCTTTCTTGTAACAAAACCACAGTGCCAAAGAAGGATGTACAACTGGAGATCAAGATTCATAGGTTAATAATAAAATTAGTCATAGAAAAAGTAAGAACTTCATTTTCTTAAGTTACATCTTTGTTCAGCAACAAGGTTAGCTAAAACAGTTGCTGCATACATATTTCTGATGCCGAGATGCTGTCTGTGGAATTTCAGGTTACTTTTAGCTAGAGGATACAGGCAGTTAAAACTAATGTATCTTACTTTCTTAGCAGAGTATTATAAGAAAAAAGTTAGGTATCATGTATGTTTTCCTACAGATATATTGAGACATAACTTTAAACCTTCTTTTATCTCAAAGATAGAAATAATAATCTCTAAAGCATTATAAATTTTTTCTAGTGGAAATGCATAAACTTAAGATTTTAAAACAGCAGTATTTTCCTCTTTAAATCCTAAATGAAAGACTTCCTTCAGCATAAAGCAACAGCACTTAAATTGTTCTGCAAAATACAGATGTCTTTGCCCCTTCTTTTCACTTAGTAACTTAAACACATTTCCACTTGGTAATCTGAACATAATCAGAAAGAATAAATGCTACTGCTAGAGCTATGTATTTTAGTTTAAATAGAAAACAGTCCAATCTAACAGTTCTTACAATAAATTTAGTTGTACTAGGTACTCTGAGCTGAGCTCCAAGTCTTCAACATCTATGGCTGACAGAAAGATTGACACCTGTATTAGAGGAAATCAAATTCACTCCTGCTCAGATCAAGATGCCTTTCTTACCTGTTAGGGACGCATAATGATTATAGTACATTCAAGGCAGTGGAAAAGTAAGATACTTAAGGAACTAACTTCTCAGACAGTACATGATTGGAGCATGATTTACCACAGTAATAACATCAGATGAATCTGTCTGTTAATTTAGAGCAAATCTTTTATGTAAATGTTGTAACCCTAAAACAGAATAAAGGTTTTTCTGTACACAGAACATTTATGGGTATTCTCTCCATTGAACAATTTTTTTTAATTAACATTCAATTGTCTCCTGTCTTAAGGAGAAAGAAAACAAAAATTGAAAAAAGGAGGAGGAAAAAAAAGAAAAAAGAAAAAAAAAAGAGACATGAAATCAGTAACAACCATTACACTACCAGATGCAGCACAGAGTGCTCCCAGAGAGTGAAACTTGATGTGGGCTTGTAGGAACTCCAGTATTGTAGCTTTAGCACATAAACATTTGTAAAACATTGTTAGTGTTTTAACAGAAAACAGGGCTATCCTTTCAATGCTACAGATGTTCACATATAACAGAACTGAGGTATTTCAAGTGACTATATTCAGTTCTAAAAGGAAAAAAGCCAGGAAATTTGCACTTACAATTTCTAGAAAGAATGAGAATAGATGTAATTTAGGTTTGTTTGTCAACATTTTTGTTTCACAGCTTTGAGCACAGGAGAGGAAATACTAACTTTCGGTGTAAGATACTGGGATGGAATCTCATTTACTCTTCCTATTTGGAAAGCTACAATATACTTGAAATGAAACAGAGGTCTGACTAAGTTAGGTACTAAATTAAGGTCCAAAAGTATTTCTAGTAAGCAGGGGAGAAAAAAAGAAAGTTGAAAACCCAGCAATTTTGGACTATTAGCAAATAAGAAAACTGAGTTGCTAAACACACTGAGAATAAATAACGTTCAGCACATCAAAGTACTAAATAAACAAATACATGGGAAGATGAAGGAATCTCAACCAACAAATTGTTGAGCCACCCATCCATTTTTGTCTTATTTGGAACATTTATGTATTTACGCACACCCACGCAGGTTAGCTTGAAAAAATCAGTCACATTATCACAGTAAGCTTATGAAATTGTAGAGAGGCAAATAAGACCACCATAAATAAAAAAAAACAAAACAAAACCACAAAACAAAAACACAACACAGAAACAATACATGGCACACTAACTGTGCAGCTTCAGAAGCTGGGTGAACAGACCTTCCTAAAAAGACTGCAACCAAGGCAAAGGTACTTTCTTCACAGAAGTTCCACTGCTCAGGCATTCTAACAGTGACTTGGTGCAACAGACAAGCTCAAAGAGCAGCTTGATATATTAGTTCTTTCCAAGTACTACAAATTAAGATGGCTCTATAGAACAGACAAGACACATCATGAATGACAATTCGAAAAATACAGTTTAATACAAAATAGTGATAGCGTACATTTAACTAACACATATTATCAGATCAAAAAGGATTATTCTAATATCTAACACCAGAAGAAACATGTGAGATTAGCTTGTGTTTTGAAAGAATTTAAGAAAAAAATCTTTATTTGGATTTGGAAGAGATTGCTGGATTACACCTATCTGAAGGAGAAGTTAAGCCTGTTCCTAGAAGAAGCAACAGGGAAAAATACCAACCTGCCTTTGAAGAGCAGAAAGATGCAGCCATTGAAATTAAAGGACATAGCTGAACATGATCACCCAGGAAGGTGAGGATTCCTTTATTTGCAGAAAAATTGACGCTCCAGTCACCTGATTAGAATAGAAAGACTAAAGACAACCTTTGTCCTTTCCTCAGTTGTGACTTTTAAACAGACTAATAATAAAAGACATCTAATTGTCATAGTGAAAGACAGGAGGATTCCTTTTGAAAAAAGTTTCAGAGGCTGGAATTACTTCCTCCTTAAGGAAGATACCAGAAAGTTAACTTTACTGCTTTACATTTCTTAATAACTGATTTGCAAAAACATCCATTCTTTTCAAGTTCATGTGTGTTAAAGAAAAAAAAAAAAAATCTCTGAAGAGAATGTTACATACACATTGTTAATATACACAGGTTATCTTATAGCACAATTGTTGCAAGCCAGCAGACTATAAATGGAAATACATGGAGGCATCAAGACGGTCATTCTGTCCAAACTAGGATTATCTTTCATCACTCCCACAGAAAAACCAATGAAATGTGGTTAAAATTAAGAATATTAGCCAAAGAGACCCTAAAGACAGAGGGGCCCCTTTTCTCGCAAAAGACTGTTATTCCTTCCTTGATTCTGCTGTACAATTTAGCCTGAATCCTTGTATCCTTCAAGGTATGCCTCAAATCAAAGGATCAGGGTCTTTTTTTTTTTCTTTATTGTCTGCATCAGAAGTGAGCCTTGCTGCACTTCATAAGCTGTTTCTGAGCCAGAGATACTTACTGAGGAGCTAAGGAGGATAGCAGAGATGAGAACTTCATGATCAGTGGTGCCTTGTGCGCTGTAGGTCGAAAGTGGCCTGGGCCAAGTGAGGGAGGATGTGTTAAGCCATGCTGGGCAGAAGCACAAGGGAGGGGAACTCACAGAGAGTTTCCACAGGAAAGCTCTGCAACTATGTAGGAGGTATCATAAGTAGCTGCATCACTTGTGCCTTACCCAAACCTCTGAAAAAAACTATTGCTGTCTCCTGGTCTTTGAAGTAAAGTGCTTTTTTTGTATAAAGACACACAGTGTTTCCATTAGCTACCCAGCAAGGGATAGGTATTTTCCAGTTCCCTAAAGACTTCCAGTTTCCATTCCATTATATATCACAGATTTAAACTGTAATACAGAGTCTTTACTGTAACTTGTGCAGTTACTATACACCTTGATAAAGAAGTTGCTGGGTTTTTTATAATTAAGCACCTCTCCAAGTGAACTCTTCTCAAGCCAACAGTTGCTGGCTGCACATGGAGAACAGCAGCATCTCCACGACCAATAGTAAAATAGTTGGCCTGACCGAAAAGAGTGTTAAAAATAAGATTTTCAGATACATATGCATACAGATAGCTGTTTATAAATAAATTTCAGAGCTGTAATTGTGCAGCTAACCAAGACCAAAGTTAGTTAGTAGACAAGTTTTTTTCTCCACCATCTTCTTGCTGATGCATAAACACACTTCTAAAAGGAATCCACAACAGTTCAAGGCCCTTTAAAGGCCAAATGTATTTCATTTTAGGTGTTAAAAACTCCACTGACAGTGCCTTGTACATTATGTTCAATGTACAAGTAGATTGCATTAAAACAAATACATGGTCATAAATAAATGTTAATCAAACTAAAAATTATCATTCACGATAAAGATACATAGCTGTTCTCCATGACAGAAAATAAGTTCAAAAAGAAAAAGCTTTTCAAAAGGTTGAAAACAGGAAATTTATGAATGTTGGATGTTGCTACCAAAAAAAAAACCCCAACCCCCACCCAAAAGAACAATAACAAAAAGCAAAACAAAAAAACCCTCCCTGACCTTCTAGACACAAGCAGCATTAAAAAATCCCCAGAATCCTGGGGAAGGGAAATCCTACAAGACAGGCTCACCCTCCACCCCCGCACCCCTCCAAGTCTGACACACACAGCTTTCCCACTTCACAGATTAAGCAGCTCCTCTGTGCCCCTATTAGCATTTTCACCTTCTGTTTTCTTGCAGATGTGTCTCATATGCTCCACGTTTGAACAACATGAGGCATCAAGTGTGAGGCATTCTGCAAGTCATTTGTCACTACAAGCAAGCACGGTCTACAAAGGTCTTCAGCAGAAAAATACCCCTAGGCAGGAGTGAGAACTAATGTTCAAATGAAGCAGGAGAGGGGAAAAAGCTCACAAAGAGCCGTATTAAAAGTTGGTGAAGCCTGCTGAGCTATATAAAACTCAAATCATCTTAGTAGAAACTTTGTAATAAAAAGTAACTTAAATGTTCCCATTTATTTCCCCAATATCCATCTTACAGTTTATACAGACACAGCTAATGAAACTGCTGAGCAGGCTACTGAGCAAAAGTACTGCTTTAATCCTAAATGACTACTTAAAGGAGGGGGAGTGGGGAAGAAACAAAAACCTCTTCTCCTCTTGATGGTCCTTTATTTTCTTAATTATACTGGGGAAAAAAAACTTAACCAAACTTAAGTGGTACACTTGCAAAAACACTTACAATGTACGTTCTGAATACTGTTCAGTAATTTCATTTACACACAGAAATAGGCTTTTGAGCATAATTAGCAATAATGTAGAAACATACATAGTCATTAAAATCCTTTAAAGTGAGATAAAACTAGAGTTGTCCAAAGCATAAGAAGCACCCACAGGAGAACAACTTACAGTAAAAAATGATACTAATGTCCTCAAACCCTCTGCCTCTCTTTTCCTGTTTCATTTAAAAGACTGATCTGGAGTTCCTAGCCTAATGCCAAAAAGCGTATTTGCCTTACTTGAGCAATAGAAAGATATGGATGCTCAAGGTAAACTTCTGCAGCAACAAATTTATTATCTTTTGAGAAAAAGAATACATAAATCAGAACAGAAATAATTATGGTATAAAATTCTGACAAAAGACAGTGAAGCAAGTCAGCATGTTCTGTAACTAGAAATGAAAGCCAGTGGCAAAAACCAGGGATATGGTACACTGGAGATGATCCAATGGCAGAACTTATGATACATTCAGATTTTATTTTATCGTATACTTCTCCTGTAAAGAATACATAGGACAAAGCAATAAAGCAAAGAGAGCTACACTAAAAATACTATAGAATATATAATATTATAACGATAGTTATTGACAATAGAACATAATATTCTATCACATTCTATAAAGAAATATTATAGAATATATAATATAGAATGTCTTGAATATTAAAGTCCAAGTCCACATAGAAAATACCATAGAAACAACTGCACTTCGACACCAACATGCTCTTTGTTCTCAAAGGCCAAAAGGAAGCACAGTCAGTCTATCAGTTTTACGACTCAACTGCAGAGAAGCAGTGTATTACATTATTTGTGAAGGACAGTTTAGGTGTTGGATTAGTTTGATCCATCCATTTAAACTCATAAATGCTTTATCCACAGTAATGGCCCTGGTGCTTGACCGCAATATGGATCTATTCACTACTGATAAAATCCTTACATCAAGAGCAGTAAAGAAAAGAGCATCTATATAAGGAATTGTGACGGCTTTTACTAATTAGCTGCATTACCTAGCTTCACCCACAAGAGGACAGAGCTCAGACACCTGCCAGCACATCGTAAACGAGGACTCTTATTAGCACCCAAGAAGTCTGATTTGCATTGAGCACTTCAGTTTGTGAAAGAAAACTTGAGAGAATTATTGGACATACAGAAATTATACGAGAGAATTACTAAATGTACAGTTTGAGGATTACTAAATGTACAGGAACCACATCTGAATTAGGAAGTCTCCAAGCGGCACATGATGCGAAGATAGGAGGCTGCTTGCCCTTTTGTTAACCTCTTCCTCAGACATTCAACTCTTGGACACAGTTACTACACCGTGTTAAAATCACATGTTCTTATTTGATTTTACACAATACAGACAACCTTCTATTCAGATAATTGATATCTGAAGTAGTAGTTCAAATGTGTTAACAGTAGGATATAGATAAGACTTAAGCAAAGAGGGGAAAAAATTAGATGCATGAAAATGTATTTATGACAGAATTGTAAAAAATGTCTTACCACTTAGAAGCCATTGTTAACCACCGACGAGAGCCATTATCACACTTAGGATGGATCCATCAAGACATTTTCCTCCAAGTCCAATACGTGCTTAGAGATGTGATAGTAGACCAAAGATGTAAACAGCTACAGGTCAGCTGGCATGTAGCCAAATCTTAGAGAAAGGTCTCCAAACACAGTACAGACAAATGAAATATAGAATGCTGGAAAGAAAATAAGAAAAACCATAGTCAAACCTTAGACACTTAATGGAGATGTCAACATTCTCCAAAAGCTTTAGAATTTTTCTTTTTTCATTTAAGTCATAAACAATAATTACATGTGTCTTCAGAATTGCTGTTCTGCTCAGAACCTTATGATTCTTAATGATTTTCCCCCATGAAAAACTAAACCTGACATAAAAATAAAATCTAGCTTCCAACACAGCATATTTTATGTACATCCATTCTTTATATAGAATTTTAGTTGTACTTTAATTACAAACATACTTTATTAATCATATATACAATTGCTCTCAAATGCAAATCATTCTGAATCAAATTTTTCCAATTAGCCCTTTCATTTCTTTTCTGATTTGTGCTGATTTTTTTTTTCCCTGCTTGGTTAGCAGGAGGATGCGGTCAGAAAAAGGAACAAACAATACTTCAGCTGCCTCTCCCTAACAAAGCCTTGAGAACTTCCAGAGATTCCTTCATAACAGAAGTTTGTATGCAACTTGCATAGTTGTCACAACTTGCCTAAGCAGCAGTTTGTTTTTGTTCTTCTATACCACCAAACTACAGCAAAAGCACTTCGGTATTTTTAATTTTACCCTGAAGGCAGATCGAGCACTTTTAACTGCTTTTAACAACTCAAGTCTCAACGTGCAGACAATCCACTGCTCCTGATCATCGACGTTGGGGGGGGGGGGAATGTTTTTAAAGTCATCGCCTGAAAAATTGCAGGTACATAAAAAGACCTGTACACCCAACATGACTAACAATGCTCTGATGCAACACGAATATACTAGTTTCCTTTAGGGATGTGTGAACCATTCAATCACCAACAATTATTTTATGTATGGTTTGTTCTACTACTTAATTAGCGTTTCCAAAAATACAAAAGAGACACCCACCATAGTAAGTGCAATCTAAAAGTAAAAAGCCACATCCTGAAATTTTTAAGATGTAAAAGAAAGAGACAAGCAGGAAAATTAGGTAATAATTTTTTTGCAAATAGGAAGCAAGCTGATATTTATATGTAGTATGTTTTTAATTTATGTAAGTCCTTGAAAAAGCAAGTCAAGCTTTTTAAAGACTTGACCAGTTAGAAAGAGAAGCATTTAAAGACAGATAAAATTCTAACTCTGAATTTCACCTGCTAAATTGCAACTCTAATAAAAATGTTAGCAGCTTTCTGTAGTTTGTGCATTTGACAGTACAATGCACTAAATCAGCATGACTTTTTCCTCTTTAGACAATTAGGGCAAGCAAACATTTTCTGTGCAGCAGCAAATATGGCCTTCTTTCTTTTCTTTTTCAGAAAAAAAAAGTTGTTTAAATCAGCTCATGCAAAACTTTAAATTTACTCCAGTTTAGTAGCAAGTGGGTCGGCTGTCCTTTAACTCCTCCCCTATTACACTAACTGTGAACAGCACTTTCACAAATCAAAATCATGCCATATTGCTCTCTATCAAACTGAAATACCCAGACAGAAATCCATCTTGGCGTATGCTGACATTTTAGCTCACTTTCTAACGCAAAACATACATTCACAGATACATAGTCCATTCTGTTCAGAAGCTTCCCTTCTCACTGTATCCAGAGCAAACATACAAACATACACATCTTCATTCTTCACCATGCCAATTACATCTCCCCCCACCGGCCTCAACACACTACACCTAACAGGCCAGCCACTTAATGGTGCAAATAAAGTTAAATTGAAAACTAACTTGACTGTCCAAGCTTTAGGACAAGATACTGACATTTCATTTCAGCTGGCAGAGAATTGGGAAGAGCCTGGAGGGTGGGAGGCACAGGAAAACTCATTTGAGGTATTCAAGTTTTTAGTGGTATGTACTGAAGCAATGATAAACTTAAAATTGCAGCTGCTGCCCAGAATTTCAATAACTAGAGTTTTACTTGAACATAACCTAAGGTATCCTACAGAATCAATGTGATCAGATGAAGTCTGACTACAGGCAAAAAAGGTAACAGTAAAGTAGCAGTAAGGTCAAAAGCGTCCAACGGATGTAAATGAAGCTTACAGTGACAGCATATCGCTAGAGGGAGGTTCATTGGGCTTCATTTCCTAACTGCAGCTTACAATTTGAAGTTAAAATGTAACTATACTTTATCAGATCTGAAGTCAAAGGTATCACACAGGTGGAGGTTCGGTGTTTGGGGTTCATCCCTATGAAAGACTTATGAAAAGCTAAGAAACAGAACACGACAAAACTACATAATAAAGTTCAAAGTACAAGAGATTAGCTATAATAAGGTTTAAAAAAAAAAAAATAATCAAAGGACACCGCTGCTACTCCTACGTTTTTATACCTAAAAAAATTCAGGGCTCCCTTCACATCCTGAATTGGGAAACGCAGCTAAAAATCCAACCAAACTCAAACCTCTCAAAGTAGCAGCATATATAACTTTTATCAGGTGAACTTTTTCTTGGGGGTAGGGGGTATTTAAAAGAGAATTTATTTCTCAATTATTTTCAAGTTGCTGTATTATATTCACAGAGTAGCTGCTATAATGGTGGCTGCTATGCAAGACTGACAGCTTTACCCTTTTGTGCAGCAATTAGATGCTCCAATACAGCACGCTTTTTGCCATTGCTAAGTGTAGAAGAGTTGGTACTCCAAAAGCTTCATGAAAGGGGATTAAACCCAGTGTTGCAGGAAATCAAAGTGCCAGTGCCTGCATTTAAGAAGATATGCACAACACACTAAATTTGGGCTTTCTTACAATTACTGGCCCAAAAGACTTAATGTTATGGTACTTCAGAATAAATAAATAAACACTACGTTTTTAACCAACTGTTAGAAGTAGTGTTGAACATGCTATAAACACTATGCAGGCTTCAATACACCAAGTGTTTGCTTTCACAAAGGTAGAATAAAGGCAAAGATGAATTATATTAGTTTTTAAGACATCATTTTAAAAATTACAGCAAAAAATTGCTAATAAACCAGCTTAAGGGCAAACATTTACAGAATGGCACCATGGTCACTCAAACGTGTGGCTGACCTGAACCTTCAGCATTTTACAGAGCTTGGCTAAGTAACCTGCTGTCACAAACACTCCTAACATAACAGGCTACCCCCTTGTGAGCTCTGGTCCCTGACGCTGTCCCCCTTGTCCCCTCCCCAAAGCGATGGCAGATGGAGTAAGAGCCCATACAATGGGGAGACATATCAGGCCACAGGACAAGTTAAAGCCACGCTTCAGCCCAAGGCTCATGACTTAGATCACTCCTCAAACAAGGGGTGCAAGAAAAGAAAAAAAACAAACCCAAAAGATTGTAAATATTACCCAGATTTATTATACAACATACTGACCATATAAGATTTTCCTGTTACATATCAATTGAGCAATTTTTCCAAAACAGCACTGAGAGATGCTACCAGCAGGCTGAAAGATTTTTCAGGGGCTGCCCAGTTCCTCCGTTATCCCAGCGCTCTTCAGCTATAGCCTGCACAGGTAGACTGTGCCTAGCTTACTGCTTGCTTTCCTCTTGAATAAGTGATATTAGTGCCTTTACCAGAAATGTACCCGAAAGGGGGAAAAAAAAGCATTTGAGAGTATCTGAAGATTAAAGAAAGAAGAATAAAAAAGGGGAATGAAGCTTTCCAAGTTGCTGATAGCCAAATATACCTCCTTTCTCTACCAAAGTTTGGCACGTTTTGCCTTAACAGAATAATTTTGGAAACAATTTGGTTCTTTTGCTTCTTGTGAAAGTTTTAGGTATATTAATATTTAATAAATACATAACAATAACACCACAAAGTAAAAAAATTACACAATGAATTAACATGATGGTCACGTGATACTCTCCCAGTTCACCAACCATCTCATTACTGAAACAGCCTTTTTTACACTCCATGATCCACACCACCAGTGAGGCTGAGTGGCTGCCAATCAACTATAGGAAGGCACAAACGCTGTTAAACAGGAGAGAAACAAGGGTCCCCAATTCAAAAAGCAAGCCTTTTGGATGCTGGGGGCAGAACTTCATTAAACACAAATATTGCAACTGGAAGATGCATAGATCCTAAGCAAGAAACTGAGGTAGGTTCAGCTTCTACGTAACCAATATGGAAATGAGATAACACGCAGGAGGCAGATCAAGATCACTCAAGTGGAATCATGGGAAAAGAAGAAAAGGATGAATATCCCAGTCATACCAAAACTTTGGAATATTTACAAACATCCGCACCTGAGAACTACATTTGTTATACTGGTTCAACACTTTCTCTTCCTAAGAATTATAAATAGCTCTTCGTTTACAAACTGACAAAGTTCAACTGAAAAGACTCCCATACAATCCCCATTTGCAGTTGACAATGATTTGCAAGATAAACTTCAGAGGAGAGCTTGGGGCCAAATGTGTAAGAACTCGACCATGATAAGTCAAATTTAAAAATCTATATTTGCATTCTCCTTTGTGGCCAGTGCCATAAAACCTCCCTCTTCTTTAAATTTTGATTATAACTTTTTATCTTTTGAATTTAATTTCAGAGTATTAGAAATATGCCAAAACTCAGTCTGTGTTTTTACTAGACCACAGTGGATATTTCCATCTAGGCAGAAGACCTTTCAAGTCTCTCAGATTAGCCTCTTACTAAAAATTGCCTTCACTAGTGCAGCAGCCCAGGGAACCCACTGCCTTCAGAAACTAGAGTAATGCAAGAATGGCTCAGTTACACCTTTCCTTGGTGCTAATGCCCTCTGATTCCCACCCTTACCTGAGTGTTGATTTAGAGAAGTGTTCCCTCAGCTGTAGCACAGAACCCATGATTTTATTTCGGGCCCCCAAAAAAAAGACCTTAATTATTTTCTATTACACCAACTATAAGCTAGGATTGACTACCTGAGAGAAAGTATTTCTGTGCTGCTTTTCAACTGCAAAATAAAAGCGTCCAATCTGCAAGTGAACTGCAGAGGACCAAGAATTACATCTCTTTCCTGTCAGCGTCAGAGGTTGTAAGCAATCCGTATTTTAGGACTACCCCAAATGGATGTTGCTTCCACCAGGAAAACAGCTAAAACTAAGTCTGTGCCAAGCACAAACTTTTAAATATTACACAAAATTATTTCCAAGGGAAGTAACTAATAAGACTCCAGCTTGCCTAATCTTAGGTCACCTAGACATTTATCATCACTTGTTCCTTCTCATTTCATATGCACTGGGGAGGGAAAATGGCAGAACATAACCAACCACCACCTTCTTCCTCAGATGCACTGCTACTTGAACAACAAAACAGTGCATCTACAGCATTTGCAGCAGCTCCTACTAAAGCTCTCACAGACATTGATCTAAACACCATCGTTCACCATTACATTAACAAAGTTTCAGCAACAGGAAAAGTCAGAACTTCCATGAGCGTGCAGACTAGGCAAGAAGCCTCAAATTCTGATCCTCTGCACCACCACCGCTATAGCAACAATGGGAGAAATGCTAAAAATGCCAAATGGCTCTAGTAACTAAACTCCTTTTTTCTGTTTTTTACAGAATAAATTACAAGCACAGACTAAACTAAAAATCAGCCTACGAGCATGAAATTAAATCTGAAGAACAGAAATTTATATCACACATTCAAACGGTTTTCAGCAATTGCCTACTTTTGAAAGCATCTCAAACCAAAACTAACAATATTATTTATTCAATAAACTTTTGGAGATCAACATCTAGCAGAGTTCAAGCGCTTGGAACTGCTGAATGGAAAGTCAACAGCTTATGTACTACCTTTCCTCCATTAACAGACTGTTAAAGCTAAAAATAAATTATCTTTCTTTAAAAGTGCCAGAAACCATTAAATCACTGACCAGTGGCCTGTACAAAGAAAAATACATGGCAATAAATTTTTTTTCTTTAGTTATTATTACCATGAGGAGGAACCAACATGAACTTTATGCACATTCAATACCAAAGTCTGTATGGATTTAAATGAAATAATAATAATAATAATAATAATAATAAAAACCAAACCACAAAAAAAAAAAAAACACTTTATTCCCTTGAACAAAGTAGGAAGCTCCCTTCCCTCAGAGCAACTTCAACAGAGGTCAAACTCAGGTCCTACACATAAAATGCTAGTAGTTCTTCAGATACACTGACCAGACAATGCTGAAGTGTAACAGTTAGCAGATTTCTCACCTACTGAAGCAGCTGCAGAAAAACATCCTTAAACTGATACATCCCAATATAACAATATTTTTTGGCCTCTGGAAATCTGATACAAATACTATATAAAAGGCAGTAGTGCTAACTGCTTTTGAAAGACAACAATCAGAATGAGAACTTTGTTGTACTTGCAGACCACCTCTACCCATTCTTTTTTCTTAAACAGCATTCAGCCTGAAGAGTCCATAGAGTCTATATTTACACAGGCTGAGACATGAACTTGCTGTTTCACTTTAACAGAAGCCTAAATGAGGCCAGTCTGCATTCTTCAGTACGACAATAAGATAAACAGAAAAGTAGTTGACATATTCTTCTTGTTTCTAGGCGCAAAACATTCACAAAAGCTCTAATGATATTTTCTCTCCTGTGCATCCTATTCTTCTCATAACAAATGCATACCAGTTTTCAAACAGCCATCTGCTAAATTAAAAATATCTTTTGAGGACTTCTGTCACTAACATATATGCCAATTCTTAAACTTAGAACACCTGCATCACCAACTAGAGTCACATAAAGATTTCATGCCTTTCAACTATATAATGATAGGCAAGAGTTTTATATACTAGATACAGTTTTAAGGGAGCAGGCAATAAAAGCTACTCCAAAATTATAGGGGCTAGGAAATACTTGAAAACAGAACTATTTATTCTTATTTTAAAACCACAAGTCAAGAGAACAACAACTAGCACTACAGCATAACATGGAACACACTATGCAGTACCTTCTTTAGATATCCTCCCAGGAGATACAAGGATGGGCTTCATATTGGATCAAATCAGCTGCACACAATCCTCCTCCCCCACCCCCCCCGCAAAAAAAAATACAAGTACAGTCTGTGCCTTTCTGATGGCTTGCTTTCAGATTTTCAATAACAGACTACAACAAAAGTTGATCATGATGTACAGTAAGATAAACATTCTTAATTTTTACATCAGGTTCATCTTTTTCCCTAGGACAGCAAAGGTCCAAAAGTGTTAAGTTAAAAAGATGTGTACAATGATAGGTAAAGACTCCCAAATTCCTCCCCTAAAAGCTTGTTCTATTCATGCTGTGCTTGTATCTACCTTTTTTCCTGTTCCCATGCTTGCTGTCTACCACCTCTCACCTGTACCAGCTATTCCATTCACCTCTTAATTCTGCAGGTAGGTACATGTAAATATATATATATGTATACACATACACACACAAACATATGTATCAACTGCATCTGAAGAAACATCTCTGACCTCCAGTTTTTATGCAACATTTGCCACCAAGGAGGTTGAAATGGGGAGGCAGAGGTGAAGTCTAGAAGAAACAGAGCAAATGGGGCAAGATCTCCATGATCTGTGTCTATAGGAAACAGAGAAACAGGTTTGCTGTATCCGAGTGAATGCTACCCTTACTGCTACTCCTCCCAAGATTAAGAGCACTCATTCCCAACTCCTTTATCTTTATGAGTCGGGGTATCCAGCAGCTCCCTGAGTCACTGCAACAGCACCAGCCATCATGGGACCAGCCACTACTCATCTCCCTACCCCAGAGAATAAACAGGCCAGTCAGCAGTCAGTGCACCAGACAGTAAATTCTTCAGCTTTTTGGACATCTTTTTTGGATGATGTCTACAGAGGCAGAAATCTTTCCATTTTTGCTTACAACGATCTTTTTTTAACATGATCAGCATTACCAGCAGGTTAGATCAGTTCAATTTAAGATTATGAAAATTCTGTCAATGTCAAAACGTTCAGCTGCCACAGACACAATCCTAACAGTTCTTTCTGATTTAGCACAAGAACAGAAGTGGTGTTGGTTAATTACTATTCTCATGCAAAACTGATAGAAAATGCCTAGGAACACCTCAACCAATCTTTCATGCTAGCTGCTCTACGGAGAATCAGTATTTGTCCAGGTCTACTTATTAACTCCAAGTCCCCCTTTAGAGCACAGGGTTTACAAAAGATGCTGCTGCTTCATTATGCAAAAATGAAGACAATATATGAAGACAAAAATGAAGACAATGTCACTGGAGAAATAAACTCAGTCTTTGTAATATCAACTTCAAACGTGAATTCCTGAGACCTGGTTTTATCATAACATTCTCGAGACTTACGGTATAGATATTGTTCTCTTTTTGTGTGTGTGTGTGTTGGGTTTTTTCTGAATTAGTTATGTTTCTTTTATTCACTTTTAGCAGTCTCCCACATTGAATTACTACAGCCTCGCATTTTGGACCAAGTACAACAAACTATCCCTATCTGTAGTTTTCACCACTCTCTCCAGCTCTTATTTTATAAACATATCAAACATTATATTCAGTTATTACAAATAAACAAACTTAACTGCATAGGGCTGGCAAAACCCACACAATTGTTGTCTTTGAAACTACTACAAAAAACAAGTAGTGAAAGGTGAACAGCAGTTAAGTCTCCTGTGAAAGGCTAAACAAGCAGGTCTTACCCATACTCTCACAAGGATCTTTTCAGCATTCTTGCCTCTAAAAAAGGTACCAGATTTTTCTTTCCTTCTTCTCCCTTGCTTATTCACACATTGCTATGGGCATCTTTGATCTCCCTGAATACTTTCTGCACAAGCGTGACTAACATCACTCCCACCATGGCCCAAACTATGGCAGGCCAAGGACTGTTGGCAACAGTGATACTTCTCAATGCTGTATTTAACCTATAGCTTCCCCTCCCATTTAACATGACATACTTGAGTAGTAATATTTTTGTTACAAGTTGCAGCTTATGAAGACAAAGCAGAGAAACCTTGAGAGGACTGAGGAAAGAAAACAGGATCCTAAGGTTTACCAGCAAGTTATTTCCATCAGAGCATTAGAGGACCTCCACAATGTCCCAGCAGAACCTTCTCTGGAATACTTCATACAAGTCTGGCCAATGCATGCTACAAAGACTACTTCATACACGAAAGAAGGCAATGATGGGACTTTAGGATGATCAGGTGAACAGAAAACATCTCAACAAGAGAAAGTTTAGTTTAGCAAAATTATATTATTAGTCTCTAGAAATACACTGAAAGTAAGTGAAATAAACTTACAAAGGAAGAACTGCTGTTTAAGCTGAAAATAATGTTGGCAACTGCCACTGACATAAACTGCAAGCCGAAAATTACAAATATTCACAGGTACTTAATTCCAAAGCAGTCTTCCAATAGTTAGATGGCAAAACACACAAAACTTGTTATATTATTATCATAATCTCATGCAACTTCATTTAAAAATCAAAGAAGAAAAGAGGAGATAAAAACGTCCAAGCAGGAGTCTCCTCCCATCTTCTGGAAAACAGGGAGAAAGAAGAAAATAGGTCACCACACTAACTCCAAAGTAACCAGCAGTACCACTGAAGTGTGCATGTCAATAGTCCCAAGTCTCCTGCTACAGATTCTGCTGAAAAGCCAGCTATTTTAGACTAACCCAGCCCCAGCTCTGAAAAAGTACAGTTCACTTCCACTGTTCCAGCAGCACTGCTTTGGCAGGTGGTCTGTCAAGTGTAAGAAAGGTACTTCTGTGTGGAGATCTGTGCTAACTCCATGCAGATCATCCCTGCCTATCATCACTAACTGCAAAGAACAATTCACGCTGCTCACATTGACAAGGGCAAGAACACCCCACATAAAGAACAAATCGTTAAAATCCCAAAACTTACTGTAACAGCTTCTGGGCACTAGCCCATTGTATCAGAACAAATATTTAGACACTTCAGAGAACCTCAAACTCAATTTTAGAAGCTCATTTTTAAAGAAAATATGTTCTCCTTCCATTTTTGCATGCAAACATAAATCACTAGGAAAAACTGGGGATAAACACAAAAGTTCCTCAAAACTGAAGCCATGTCAAGAACAGACACTGTTGTTCAAGTAGCTTGAGGGAACATATTCCTTTCTGATACCTTCCAATGACAGTATTGGACACCTGCTATCCGAGAATGTATTCTGTCATTCTTCCTGGGAGGTGCTCATGTCAGAGGGAATTAGGGATTATAAAAGATTTGGGGGAGGGGAGGGAAAAAAGGACAGCAAAAGTCTTGGAAGAGGCAAAGCTATATTGCAGTACACAGATACTTAGAGAACTAACTGTCAAACACTGAGGATATGTGAGCTAAATGCTAGAAAGAACAACTGCTGTTTTAATCAATTCAAAAAAGGCAGAAGCAACCCCAGCTGAGTCAGTGTGCCTAACATCTATTACTGGAGTTCACTGAGATTTGGAGCGAGACCGGACAAGAATAATGCTGAATCCTAAAACCTTCTAACACTGCAACACTTCTTCTCCAGTCTATAGTCATTCCTGGGAGGATTATTACAGATGCAAAAGTCATAAAAGTTCAAAGCTGTTCAAGCATGCAGAAGCAGTACAAAGCGGTAAACCACAGCTAGGCTGTGCACTAGGCCAGCCACCCTCCCGCTGATGTATAAGCTACACTGCATTTCCTACTGGTAAGGTAAGACACACCAGTAACTACAGTTATGGGGTCACAAACCCTGAACTATTATCCTCATTTTTTTTCACAGTAACTCACATAACCCATGCGTGCAAATACCACCTTCCTTTCACATTATTATTTGCATGTGATACCTATGGTTTCTGTTAAGCTAAGGCTTAAAGATACACGAAAATTGCTAAAAGCTCATGGCCCGCTAAGCCAGAAGGAGCATATTGTATATCTATGTTCCATATTATGCAAGTCCACTGAAGTATAAAGTTTGCCTACAAGTCTCTTAAGGAACTCAGGAAAAAAAAAAAAAAAGCCATTTAGTCCTTTGTGCAATAATGAAGTGGGCATCACCAGACCACATAACCACTGGGGGGGTAGGGGGTGTAATTATAATCTTAAATACTTTAAAAAGTAAATACAGACAGCATGTTCCCAATTGTACCAGCAAACGTTTTCAGCATACCAATTAATTTTAGCCCGCAAAATTAAAAGGACGCTCACAGTGGGAGTAAAGAAAAGCGAAGACCACTCTTCAGCTGTTGAGGCCTAGCAGGACAACACTGGAGATGGAAAATTGAAAAGTTCTACTTTTTGCCTTACAGCCCTACAAACCTCCAACTTCCCTCCTCAAAGGTACTATGCTCTTACATGAGAGCCAGCTATCACCATGCTTTGGCTCACCTAGGCCAGCCAAACAGAAATAGAATTAGTGGGGTATTTCAACCTTACTTTACCTTAACTAACCCCACAGAAGAATTAAACAACTTTTCTTTTGAAATGAAGTTCAGCAACAGTTTTTTACATCCCAAAGCAACATACCACTGCTCTGCTCCAAGGAAACCACTTCCAAAGAGAAGTCAGCACAGGCTTTAACCAAATCCATTTTGGAATATAAATAAGGAGCCATTCACAGCAGCAATTCGCCCAGGGAAGTCAGTCATCTACTGACAACAACTGCCATCAAGTACCACTATGGTCCTGTACAAACCACAGATAAAGGAAGCTTTTGACAAGAGAGAATGTCGCATCTTTAAATACTTGACTGACTAAACCTGCAACACAATTTTTACCGAGGGGTTTGTTTCCTTCCTGCGATAATAGCACCAGATATAAATCGGTGTGTGGTTTCCCAGTGCTTGCTCAACAATCTTCCACAGATTCTGAAGTATTCGGCAGGCATCCTCAGCATGACAGTAACAACACAGAAGCAGAGCAACTGAAACAGCCTACCGAGGAGGCAAACATTGAGGAAATACTTCTTAAGTAACTACAGTTAATTTCACTCTTTGCTCAACCCACAATAAGCAAATCACCTTCTTTATCACAGTACTCTGCATGCTTCATATTGCTCGTTCCTGCCCACATGAGCGACTCTTCGCCTACTACCTCAGTAAGTTACAAATACCATACTCTTTCTAGTCTGCATCTACATGAAGGTGGCTTACCATCTAAGTCATATCTCATTACATGAAGTCTGAGCTTGGGAAATGTGCAGTGTATGTAAAAGTAAAGAACTGGCTTTCTGCTTTAGTATATCTCTTTCCTAAGGCACATTTCAGATTTGTAATTCTGAGGGAAGTCCACGTTACACTCTTGCTACCTCATCTCCAGACTGTCCCACTATTCCTTAAAACTCTATTGGCAAACTGTGTTTGCAACTCATTCCGTATGAGCGACCACCAAAACACTTTGGGTTTGTTTGGTGTTTTTTGTTGTTTTCCATCTGATTCCTTAGGACGCTTTACGGGGAGCTATCCTGATTGCCGGACCAGTGATTTCTGGTTAAGACAGACCGAGTTGTTCACTAAGCAGCCGAGTGTAGTTACAGTCAAAAATCATCACATAACCAGAATACTGGAAGTGAACATATGTGAAAGAAAGCAGGGGGAAGGGAAGTAATCGAGCCCCTGCAATACTTGCAGCCACATCGCTAACGTTTATGTCAGACTACAAAACACAATCTTTAAGGTGCTGTTCGGACCAAGCCTGGTCCCGGCAGCACCTTAAAGCGCCTCCTTCAGCGAGGCGCCACACACGCGGCGCAGGGCGCACACGGCAGCCACGGCTGACGCTCCGCGTTATAAACTAAGTTTCACGCCAGGCGGGCGAGCGCGGCCGGCGGGCGGGGGGCGGGAAGCAACGGCACCGCCGCTGCCCGCCCCTCCCGGCCGCGGCCCCGAACACCCGTTGCTCCGCCGGGGCTCCGCCGCTCCCGCGCAGCCCCCGGGCACCCCCCGGCGGCGGCGGCGGGGCGGGGCCGGGAACAAAGCCCGGCTCCGTGCCACCCTCCCCGCTCCGTCCCGCCATTCCCGGGCGGCCCGGCGCACGCCCAGCCCCGCCATCCCCCGCGGCGGTGGTGGCCGCCGAGCGCCACAGGCCGGCGGCCCGCCCGGCCCCAGTCGGACGGGTGCGGGCGTGGGGCGGGAGGAGCCCGGCGGCGGCTGCTTTCCGCTCGGCCCGCGGGGCCGTGCGAGAGCCGCGCCCACCCCGGGGGCTCCCGGGGCCGCCGGCCGCGCCGGAGGGGAAGGCCGGACACGCGCCGCGCCGCGCGGGCGGGGCCGGGCCGGAGTTAGGGGCGGAAGAGGGAGGGCAGGAGGGGACCGGGCGCGGGGCGCGGAGGGGGCCGGGCGAGGTGCCGTCGCCCCGGAGTAGGAGGGCCAGAGCCCCAGCCCGGTGGGGAGGCGGCCGGGAGGCGCCAAGCGCACGCCAGTATTGCCGACCCCGACCTCTCCGCGCCGCCCGGCCCCACGCTGCCCTCGCCTCACCTCCCCGCCGTAAACAAAGCGGCGCGGGCCGGGGACCGGGCCAGCGGCGGGGGCCACGCGCGACGCAACACCCACCCCACCCCCCCAACCCCCGCCCGTGAGCCCCGTTTCCGTCGGAGCAGGCGGCCCCCTCCTCCCCCCCCAGCCACGACCGGGTCCCAGCCCCGCCGCCGCCTCACCTATCCCGCCGGTAGAAGCGCTGCCTCCCACCGCAGCCCAGGGCGCCGCCGCCTCGGCGCGGCTACGGTGGCCTTCAGAGCGACTCTGGTAGCAGCCGGTGACCGACTCGCGCCGCCAGCATCCCCCGCCGGCTTTATCCCGCCGCCGCCGCCGCCTCTCTCCTCCGGTAACTCGACGGTCCGGCTCGTCCCTCCCGCCCCCCCCGCCTGCCCATTGGCACGCGCCGCTCCACCAGGAACCGACGCTCACTGGGACGGGCGCGCAGCACTCACGCGGGACCGCCCCCCCAACCCTTCCCCGTTGGCTCCCGGGTATCCAGCCCGCCCTCCCGGACACGCCCCCGCTTGGCGCTTCGGCCAATCGCAAGGCAGAAAGGGGGAAGCTGAGCCGCCCATTGGCGGCGCCCGTCAGCTTCCTGCGGCTGCGATAGGCCAAGGCGGCAGCCAGTTCCGCGTCCCGGCCAGCCCGTCCACAGGAGAGCTTCGGGGCGCCGTCTGTCCCCCTCCCCGCTCCCGAGCCTCCCCGCCGGGCGAGGGACCGCGGACGACTCCCGCCTAGGCAGCCTGTCCGCGGCGGGGAAGCGCCCCGGCCCCCAGCGGCTCCCCTGGCGGGAGGGCGGCCTGAGGCGCCTGCGGTGCAGGTACAGCCTTCCGCCGCCCAAGGAAGCCCCCGCGCCACCGGTGAGAGCAGGACCGATCACCGTCGCTAAGAACAGTTAAGACGGCCGGTATCGCCAGGCAGCCGGGATCAAACGGCCTCCGGGCCACGCAGCTGCGCGGCTGGGGAACGCCAAGGCAGTCTCCTCGCCAAGGAAGCGGCGGGGCCCTATCGGGGACGCTGCGCCGTGCCCCCACTTGTGCGGGCACTCCGCACCGCCTCCGCCTCCCGGCCGCCCGTCGGGAACGGGCGGAAAACCCGCCCTTCCCCCCAGTGAATAAGGGCAAATAGTTGTGTCTCGGCCAGCTGCGCGAGTGCGCGGGTACCGCCTGTTGGCCAGAAACTACCCGCCTTGTTCTACCAACGCGAACCGCTGGGCTTCCCCCGCAGGAACGGCCCGGCTCTGAGGACTGCGGGGTAGGGCGGGCGGCCGCGGGGCAGCCCCCCCGCAGCACAGAGAACACCGGTCGCCTTCGCTGCGGAGACCTAGCTGTGATTTCACGTCCTGCCCACAGGCACCGATCGGCACGGCCTAACGCAATGCCAGTGACACAGGCGGCAAGGCACGGCCGTGAGGTGATGCTCGACACCCTCGGCCATCTCACCTGGCCCGGGAGCGGCAGGGTTTCACCGCCGCAGCAGGGCTGGTGGCTGGACGTAACAATGTATCTCTAAGCAATACAAGGATTGGGGCGCCGGTGGTAATAAAAACAGAAACAGTGCCAACAATAACATTTTAAGTGGTTAAAAAGTAACTGTATTGTCTGTTGAAGTACCTCAAAACTTCCAGGCTTGAAAAGGAGAGGAAAAAAAAAAAAGGTGGGGGTAAGGGGGGCAGAAGAGAGAATACATGTCAAGCATGATAAAGTAACACCAGACCCGCAAAACAGTATTAGAAAGAATCTTGAAGTCACCATTTTTCCACTGTCAAATACAAACCTATCTTGCAAGTACTGTACTATAATCAGCACATCCAACAAAAACAGAACTGCATAAAAAGTATGCTTTTTACAAACAACAAATGTGCCAGCACAACAGTTGCCAATCTGTGTTATGAGCAGCTCCAAGTTCTATTACGTGCTTTGTATGATTCTAGTTCATTTGGAGTAAAAGGTCTCTTCGTGCTCAACTACTCATGTCCACATGCAGCACACCCTTAAGACAGATTATATACACCAGCTTGCAGAAATCAGTAAGAAGAAACAGCCCGGACAGGAAAAAATAATGATACACCGGTAGCTGAGAATAATCTTCCGGGTTAACTCCTTGCTCTAGATTTAAGAATTTACTGAATAAAGTATTTTTACCTCTATTTTAACAACTGCACCAGCCTAAACATTGAGTAACAGAACATCTAACAAGAAAAACTGGATATATTGCTACTGGTGGTGTGCATAATTTCTGACAACTGGTTGAAGCAAAGTATGTCACAAGTTTCTTCTGATTTTGAAGTTATCCCAAGGTAGGAGCTCAGCCTGATCTTCCCAATAAATGCATATACCATCCATGTAACTGAAACAAGAGCAGCTGAACCTCACTACTGATGAAAATCAGACCACTGGTATTTAACTCTGAGCACCCGAGCTTCACAGGATGCATAATCACACCACTTTCAGAACCCGAATTCTCCTGACTGTTACCTGCCTGCTTTACAAAATAGCCCTAAGGATTAGTTAATATGTAAAGTACTCTTCCAAGTTCATTACAGTACCAGTTATTAATAGCAATTATTATCAATGTGGGTAAAGTCCTTACTAATTGAGGCTTTGAGTATCAGCTCCACAAAGACACCCACTCTTGGTTCTTGCTGATGTGCCATAATGCTTCAGGCAAATAACTGATTCTTTGTTCGCCACCAGTTGTAGTAGTTACAACAATGCTCTTTTTTTGGTTTGAGGCACTGTTATTTCCTCATTAGGGAGAGAGTGATTTTTCCAAATACAGTCCTGTTAACTCTTGGCAGCCACTGAAGAATCAGCAGCTTTCAGCTGTTGTTTTACTCGATTGTCCAGAGCACCATGCAAAAACCAGCAACAACAAGAAAAAAATATCACCATTCCAGCTATGTACTTGAGCACATAAACTTCCAGTACTTGTTTTTGCAACTTTCCTTACCAGATCAGCATATACTCCCAACTCTTTCACATGTCTACTTATTTCAGTTACGTCTTATACAATATTGTAAAACTAAACTTGTTAAACCACCTCTTTGTTCTGCCTGCCACTAACTGTTGAACAAGGAGATGGAAAAGAATTTACCACAAAAGATAAGATAAGCTTTACAGTCTACACATAACTCACCCTATTAATTCTTCAGCTCCAACTTCAAGAGTTCTCAATATTCACCACTGACTTTGTTTTGCGAAGTACTGCAATGACAAACCATCCTTCACATCGTCCAACTTCTTGTTACGTAAGTAATCAGATCACTTGAAAAGAATCTTACTGTTCTAAAGTTTTTCTTTCTTTGAGGCATCTTCAAAATAAATCACTTCAAATTTCTAAAGGTTAACTATCAAGTTGCAGTATTACAGTACTTTGAATTTCAAATATGTTCATCACTCTTGGATGATACTAAGTTATAAAAGAGAAAAAGTTTAGATCATCTAGCTGTAATACATCTAAAATTTTTTACTCCTGAAGCAGTGCAAAAATACCTCACTTCATGCCATTCCTCTTTACAAATAATCTATGAGTTTTGTAGACTGTGCATGTTTAAAACCACACACAAAACAGCAATTAGAAAACAGGTGCTGGAACATCACACCATCATTGTGCATGTCACTAAAACAAACAGCTCAAAACTCCCTGAGAAATGTTGCCTTGTTATCTCTAAAGGACTATTTTATGCATAGTTTTTTAAAACAAAAATACCATATTGGATAACAGCACCTGTCAAAGGTAGGAAAAACAGTACTCATGAGATTATAGAAAGGGATTAAAAAGCTAGCCTTGCCCAAGGACAAGATTTTATGCAATGCATCAGAAGGACTCGGTAATATCATCACAGATTTTAAACTGAAGCTCTCAGTAGTTGCATCAAAGATGGCATGAGTATAAAGGAAGTGACAGAGCAGTGTCCTTGTTAAGATTTCTATGGATGAAATTAAAAAAAAAAGACTTAAGGACAGGGAATGAAGTGCCAAAGCTGTGGATATGCTCTATGGCCTATGCTGAATATGGCCGTACAACTGCAGTTCTAAGCCAACAAATGAATGTATGTATAAAGGTGAAACTTTTAAGAAACACAAGCAGACTGTAGTAGGTAAGATTTTTGAAAGGATGATAAACTCACTGGTTTGCCACATTAATTTATTTTTCCATTGGAAGTCTAAGGGACATGGGGATAGTGAAGTGAGAAAAATTACTTCATTTTACAATGGAGAGGCAAAACAGAGGCTCAGTCATCATTTTCTTTAGTGAAGGAGACAGCCATTTCTTCCCCATTGAAGCTCTACGTTTAGAGAAAGTGCAGTTCATAAAAATATCCCACCCTACAAAAATGTAACCTTAAAAACCCATTGTACACTTTGCCCAGAATGTACTGAAAGCTAAGCGGGAAGAAGCATGAAATAAATTGCCTTAGCAAGTGTGCCATAGTCCCACATATAAAACTGTTGCAGCTGATGAGGCCAAAATCTTTTGTCTTCCAATTAATAATGTGCATAACTGACGTTCATGTGTTGGAGTGTGGTTTGTTAGGGTGGGCCCAGGTGATAGGCAGAGATTAAGGTTCCCTGATAACACAAATTACTTACAATCTCTTGGAAATTAGGTATGTATTTATTCTACGTTGAGAACTACAAATTAAGAATCCCACAATACAGTTTCTGTTTCTACCCTCCCAGCTTATTTCAAGAATCCAATATGCAGAAACCCATCTCCTCTACAGCCTTCTTGGTACAGGCAGCCAAACGTATTACTTCACACAGACTTCTTAGCCCATTTGTCCTAGATCCTCCATATGCTCACAGTGTTCATTCTACAGCTGCATTCCCTACTAATTTCAGACATGTCACATCCACATTCCCTACTAATTTCAGACATCTTCAATCTCTAAAACCTTCCCTCTTCTATCTTCAGGCATGGGCTTTTTTTGTACAGCCAGTAGCAATTTAAGCCTCTTCACTTGAATTCCAGGGTGAAGAGACAATGGCTTACTCCAGGAAAGGTTTAAAGGGAGTGGTGCATTCCAGGCAAGTAGAAGCAGATCAGGATACAGTGAATGCAAGCCACAGTACTGAATGTTTACAGAAAAATACCGCAGCATACATCACACTATCAGAAACATCTTTTTATTTTTTCCTCAGCTTTTCCTGATTTCTGATGAACTGCAAGCATTCACTAATGCTGCCGTTTCAGGAGCATTACCTAGAGGCAAGCACAAAGACTCCTACTAGTCTCCCACTTCAATACAGTTCTAACCACCAAACCTTTACCACTTTCAAAGTTCAGACAGCTGCCCACCAGGTCCTTGCTTGGTCCCAAATCAAATAAACTCTTTTTCAGCTAGCAGGCACCCTTTCTCTTTAGTCAGTTCTGGCCATACATCATGACCAGCAACCAGGTCACATACCCATTGGTAACATACCTATTTTTCAAAGTAGATATGGACAAATAAAAGCTTTCTGCAACTTTCTCAAAAACAGCAAATCAGTTACACAGCCAAGAAGCACCAATGCACATATTAACACTGCAAAACAAAACCAACCATGTAAGGATTACCTTTAGAGGGATTCACCACTTCTGAAGCAGTGCCCGCTCTCAAATGTATTAGAAGGTGACATTGTTTAAGCAGGCAGGAAACAAGATAAAATACAGGAAGGAAACATTCTCGATTGAAATGAATGCTCTGAGCCTCAGCTGCTACCTCTAGGTCCTTCCACCGCCCTCACTCGGCTTTCCCAGCGAGGAACCAGCGCTGCTAAACGCAAATAAACACAGGGCCCTCGACCAGACCCCCGAGTTCACCAGCAGCGGCGCTCTGCCCGCACCGCGACCCTCACGGCCTACTCGGGGGACCGCCCGTAGGAGCTCCCCACAGGGAAAGGCGGTGGAGAGCGACTGTGGCCCGAGCCCGGCCCAGCCCGAGCAGGGCAGCCCAGCGGCCCGACGGCGCTTCACGGGGGCCGCCCCGCCCCGCCCCGCCCCCACGCATGCGCACGGAGGCCGCGCGGCCAGCAGCGGCGCGTCGACTTCCGGGTCAGCGGTCGTTCGCGCTGCCCTCCCCGCGCCGCCATGGAGGCCAGGCAAGGGCCCGGCGGCGGGGAGGTCGGTGAGCCGGCCGAGGTACTGTCGTTCGTTTGGCGGCGTCTGCCAGTGGGAAAGCGCGAGAGCCGTGTGGGAGCCCGGTGGGGCCGGGGGTTGCGCCAGCCGAGGGCGAGGTGGCAGGCGTGGGCCTGCGCGCACGCCCCGCTGGCCGAGGAGCGGGCGGTTTCTTTCGGAGCTTCGCCCGCTCCCGCCGTGAGTGGCCAGTGGGTCGCGGGGACGGTGCCCTCCCGGCCGTGCCAGCGGCCTTGCGTGGGGCCGTTCCGGCAGGACGCGTTCTCCCCGCCGGCGGCGGCCTCCTGGTCTCTGCCCTTCTCCCGGCCGGTCAGCTGGCAGCGTGCCTGTCGCGACAGGAGAGGGTCACGCACCTCTAGTAGAAACTTCTCACGCGGTGGCAAAACAACTGGCCAGCTTCCACTAAATATATGCATGTAAATGGACAACATGCGTTGAGTAATTAAACCCCTGACAAATATTTTAGAAAGGAATTTCTTGACATAACGAGCTGTTGGATTTCACCAATTTGGAAGGCTGGCTGCAAGGATCAAAGCAGGCTTTTCTGAAGAAAAAGGAATAGATTGAGTTGGAAATTGATTGTGCACAAGATATTTTATATTCTTTCACGTCATTTGTAAAAGCATTGGGTTTTTTTAATGATACTTATTCGTGTGACGTTTATAGACAGAAGGCATCAGTTCCTCAAATAAGCTGTGTGGAGGTACAGGTGCTACAAGGCGTGAAACCTAGACAAAGTTTTTAATTGAAAAAATCCCCCCAAAACTTTCTTTTGCTCATTCTTTTCTACTTTATTTCCCTAATGAAAGAGGGAAGTACCTAAGCCTTATGTGCCGACAGAGGAGGAAAGAAGACTCCTCAAGGAATGTGCTGAAGAGAGTGCCCGGTATAGAGGTAAGTTCAGTTTGCTGGTAAATTTGGTTTGCTTTTCTTCCACCTGTTTTTTTTGTTGTTATCTGAGGCATTAAGGAAGGAAGGCCCATGGCAGTATGCCACAATAGTTCATTAACAAGCTGTATGTCGTCTAAAATTGCATCCCAGTAAACGTTGTTCCATGTAGGTTTTACATTTATTACGAGTTTGCAGGACAGGAATTTGGAAAAGATGCAACATAATTTGTAAGGTGTATGCTTTATAACAAGATCCCTTCATATTTTAAATCAATATGTTTATCAGTAGTCTGAAAATAGGTATAATTAATGGAGTCTCTCATTTATTTATGTTTCTGAATACTTTTTGTTACTTCTGCATTTATTTTGTTGTTGTTGTTATCTTTAGAATGCAAGAATAAAATAGTTTAACTTGGAAACACTGCTTTCCATTTTTGTGGAGACCTGTGAAGAGAACAATGTATTAAGTAGTCACTCAGCTCAATTTTTGCAGAAAATTTCTGTGTCTCTGCATGGCCGGACGTTTGGGTGGTTTTCCCCTTTCAATAAAAGCCAAGATTCCCAAGCATGATTCTGCAGTTGGTAATGATTTCTGTAATACAGCTAGTATACAGGAATAATAAACTTGCACTGTTTTCACAGAATACTTTATGTCTCATCTTAATTTATTTGAAATATCGATGTTATGTCAGGCTGGGTTGGTTTGGGGTTTTTTTCCACAGAACACTGAGAATAGGTTGCATTACTACTTAGTGTTGTTTCTGTAATCCAAAGGTTCAAGACACCTGTTTTTTATGTGTCTGGTCAAGAGGCTCGAACAAGCCTTCTGATATGATTGTTACCCACTATTTTATCAGACGCTGGTAGATTACTCCTGATGCTGATAGGTGGCTTAGCAAAAACCAGGACAGAAGAAGAATCTAGCAGCAGATTTGCTAAATTTAGGACACTGGGGCTCTGATTTCTCCTGGAAGTCAGTAGTTTCAGGGGCAGCTTCTAAGGCATTGTGATTTTGAATTAACAACTGAAAGTTCTGCTTTATTTTGCCCCATTACTTTGGCATTCTCCCACTTCTAAACACCTGGAAGCCTTCAGCTTGTTTGGTAAAATCTAGACATTTTCCTTATATTTTTAAAAGTGAAAAGAGTCACATTCATTAGTAGTAAGATGGCGATTGGTTATGATTTGTTGATAATCTCTCTCCTGGAAGACGAGAGAGGAGGGAGTTGTTTGTTGTTCTTGGGGTGTTCTGCTGTGGGTTAGTTGTTTGAAATAAGTATTCCTTTTGTTCATTGCCATCTTCAAATGCTTTTTGCCACCTAAAGTCTTTCAATACAGTAAAAATGGATGCCAATTGTTAAACGGATTGTGATAGGAGGTAATGCTCTTTCATGTTTATTGTCTTCTCTGCATTCCTGACCCTACCCCCGAGTTGTATAGTATGATTCATAAGCTACAGAAAAAGCTGCCCTGTTCTTTAATTTGCTGGTGAATAAAATGTTACCTGATTTTAATCAATTTGATTTATATCTTTGTAACAGTGAGACTTTTTCCAAAGATCTATGTTAAAACAAAATCAAGACTTCGGTTACACAAAAGTTTTAGAGGCACTGGCCTTTATGTAACTGCCTACTGTCCTGAAGAACTGTGTTTCTGTGGTTTGAGGTTCTGCACCTTGGTGCTCTAGCAGTTGTAGCTAGGCCTGGAGTCTTGTCCTTAGAGCTTTATCCCATCCAGCATTGGCTCTGGTATTTTAGGAAGCATGAGGTCTAATTAAGACAGGATGACTCATTAACCACTACCACATAATTTGTAATAGGTCTTAAAAACTGAAATTGAGAATGTTTCCTAATTTATTTACAGTTTTTTAATTATATATATGCCTATGGTTTTATGCAAATGAGCTTAGTAAGGCCTAGCAACTCTTACTTTACTGCGTATTTTGATAAATGTGGTTGAAAATATTGAAAATTGTATTTTAAGCAACTTTTCTTTTTCTTTACAGCTCTTCCTTTGGCTGCAGTGAGCATGCTTGCTACTAGTTTCTTAATTAGGAAAGGTAAAGTGTAAACATACTTTGGGTTAATTTGGATTTGCTCAGATGAAATACATTTCTGCTGTGAGTAAAGTTACTTTAATAATATAATGCCTAATCTACTTGTAATTCAAACTTGAAGTTCAAACTCTTCGGCTATATGACTTGCAGTTCCTAAAACTGAAGGAGCAAAACTTTAAATTAAAATCAAATTCATGTTTGTTTTATGTTATTTGACAAATGCAGTATCTTGGTGATTATGAAACAGTGTATTCCTTAGTGTGTAGTAATAGTGTGAGTATTATGATTAAAGAGGTAATTCTTAGGTGTTTATAATTTAGGGGAATTAAGATGGTAGGTTTTCTTGAATTTTCTTCAATGTTAATTGTAAAAGAGTAACCTGCTACCTACAAATGTAACTGCAAACTAACCTACAAACATAACTACATTTGATGGTTTTCAGCTTAATTCTTAATAACTTATTACTAATTACTTTGATCCTCATTTTCAGGTGTTCTAAAAGATAGCTCAAGATTTGGCTCTTTGGTGAAAGTTGCATGTAAGTAAAAGCTACATATAAATTCAGCCTGTATTGATGCTTTAGGTTCAGGCCTGTGTTACGCAGGTGTAATTCCTATGAAACTAGCTGGCTGGTTCACTGTGACTCCATTCTGTAGGTTCATAGAATATCTCAAGGTGGAAGGGGACCCATAAAGATTGTTGAGTCTAACTCCCTCCTCGTTGTAGGAATAACTAAAACTAAACCATGTGACTGAAAGTGTTGTCCAGATGCTCCTTTAACTCCTGACAGGCTTGGTGCCATGACTGCTTCCCTGGGGGGCCTGTTCCAGTAACCAGCCACCCTCTCAGCGAAGACACTTTTCCTCACATCCAACCTGAACTTCCCTTGATGCAGCTTCATTCTGTTTCCTTGCATCCTATCGCTGGTCCCCAGTGAGAGATCAGGACCTCCCCCTCCACTGCCCCCCTTGAGGAAGCTGTAGACTGTGATGAGGTCACCCCTCATCCTTGTATTCTCCAAGCTGAACAAACTAAGTGACTTCAGCTGCTCCTCCTAAGTCTCACCATCTTGGTCACCCTCCCTTGGACACACTTTAATAGTTTGATGTCCTTCTTACATTGGGGTGCCCAAAACTGCACACGTTACTCGAGGTGGGGCTGCACCAGTACAGTGTCGAGTGGGACAGTCACCTCCCTTGACCAGCTGGCTATGCTGTGCTTGATGCACCCCAGGACACAGCTGGTCCTTTGGGCTGCCAGGGCACGTTGCTGACTCATATTCAACTTGCCATCAACCCAAACCCGCAGTTCTCTTCCCGTGGGGCTGCTCTCCAGCCTCTTGTCTCCTGGTTTATATGTCTACCCAGGATTGCCTTGTCCCGGATGGAGAGTCTGGCCGTCACGGGAGGAATGCTTACATCTGTACAACTGTGCCTGAAGATAGGAATGAATGATCTGATATATCCAACGAATGTTTCACCTTCCTGCAGTTCATCCTATCAGACAGCAACTCTTTAGCTATGTTTCTTAACTACAGCATCTCATACTGCAAGAGCTTGCTCAGTGTCAAGAGGCAGAGCACTTCACTTATTCACCACCTTTGAATTTGTGCAGCATATTTTGGATAAGTTTTGTTTATAGGCTTTCCACAAAATTGTTTGACAAGTGTAATGTAATAATTTAAGATAAAATCATTTTAAATAGATGCTGTACAAGCTTACTTTAAATTACTTTGCCAGAGTACACCCACCCCTCCCTTCCTAACTTGAAAGTCTTTATTCATGCATCTCGCTTGTCCCATTCAGGCTATTTTAGTGCCTTTTTTTCCTGGACGTTATGTACATACAATTGTAGGAAAACAGCAATTTCATGTGAATTATTTTGGATTAAGTCTAATAATAAATAAATTAATAAATTAACCTTTTCAATGTATACATGACAGTAAAACAGGAAGTTGCCGTCTTGCCAATCTGCCCAGATAGACCCAGTTACTCTTCCAGTTTACTTCATTGGGAAGAGAGTAAAACCCATGATTTGTGGTGAAGGAAGTGTTGTTTAAGCAGATAAATGAATGTGAGAGACTAGGGCTGCCATTTGTTTATGTTAAATTCTGCTTGCTTTCTTTGAATGCCAAACAATGGTATAACACAAATATTTCTAATAAATAATAGAATTACTGTTTCCCTGAGAGCGCCTACACATTCCTAGTTAAGGGCCGTGTTCCTCCTATTTAATAGGACTAAGTTTGGAAATCAAGGGAAAAAATTGGGAGCAGCTGGACTGGACCAGCTATTCTTGATGTTAAAGTTATAAGTCAAAATACTTCTGGTTTTTGATGTATACTGGAGGCATATGGACTTTCATTTTCTACTAGAAGAATTTTCCATAAAGTATGTGCTTTGATTGTTTTTCAGTAGCTAATATGATTTATGTGCATTTTAAATATGGGGATTTTTCTGGGACATAGTGTATAAGTGTATAAGGCCTGAGTTAAGCAGTTTTCATTTCATCCTTGTATTGCTTAGGTCAGATGCACCTACTTTCTACAGAATCTTCTTGAAAACTATTGCCAGGGTCATAGTTTACAGGTCCAAATTATGTCTCATAATTGAACTGCACATTCTGCCTGCAGTGAAATCTCATTAAAGGAAGAAGTGCAGTTGTATTTTGGTTTGGGTTTTTTTCCTCCACGAGTTCTGAAAGAGCATATGCAATTCTAGGCACTGCTGCTAGCTCATAGCTTAACAACAGTAAGACGGTTCTTGCTTTTCTGGTGTCACTGATCTGAGCATATTGCTTCTGCATCTGTTGATTACAATAGTCTGTCTTTGATAATGGTGTATGACATTTGTGGTTGTAAGGTTCTTATTCTGAACAGTATCTGTACCCGAGTACAGTAATAGGTCTTTTATATCTAACATAGTAAAGTCAGGTTTTCTTTAGTCTCTATCTTGCATCTTTCCATGCTTTGCCTCTCTTGCGTTTGTCTGCAAGTTGAGAGGTGTTCCATTTGTTAGATAGGAGTTTTCAGATTCCAGGATGTTCTCCTGCCTACAGGAATTTACTCGTAACTTTTCTCGGTAGTCTTCTAGGCACTGTCTCTGACAATTTAATGGAACTTCTAGTTAGTTCTTACTGATACACTATATTGATAGCATCCCCTTCAACGTGGATGGAGGACCAATAGCTCGTGGCTCTCTTTGGCAAAGAAGAGTAAGATCTGTATGTCCTACTTCATGACAGCTTGCAGTGCGACCTGGCCTCTTTTATTGATCTCTGGTCAGCTTCTCTAAGGTCTTGTCACAGTGAATACAGAAGAAGCAGAGAACAACAATATCTAATTTAGTGTGCTAACTCAAAAAATGTGGATCATCTGGCTGTTGGTTCTGTAATACAAGAAACCAGATACTTTAGCCAGTAATTACTTGGGGTGCAACATCTTCCAGAGAAATGCTTCCACTGTGCTTGACTGGAAGGCCTCAAGAAAAGGAGACATTTTTGTTGTCGTTCATCCTAAAGATTAATCACATTTGCCTCTTAGCTTTATTTTTGAATTCTTCTTGTGCTGTTTTTTCTTTTAGGAGCTTGTAATTTTTCCTTTTGAGCATATTTATAGTATTTGAGAGGTCTTCCAAATTTTTGACCTGTTAAACAGCTAAACCTTTACACTTCTCATTTTTAAACTTCACTCGTAGTTGTGGCTGTTCTTTTTTCCCTTGGAAGAGGATTTTTAACCTCTTTTTGAAAATACAAACATTAGGAATCACAAATTCAGTACCAGTACAGCAGAGTAGGGGGAAAATCCCCTTTTATAGGTTCCCAGGTGATGTAATCCATAGGGTGAGGACCTCGGGGGATTAATTTTACTGGTAATTAACTCTTTGGGGGATAAATGTTACTGGTAATTAACTCTTTCTTGACTTAAAGATGATTGAGTCTTTAGTCTTTCTATTTAGAAAATACTCATTGCATATGAAAGAATGGTCTAGTCCTCCTACGAAGTCAACAACAAAACTTCTATTAATTGCCGTTGAATCCTTTATGCTACTTCATACTCCGTTTGACCCACTTTATAACACTTGAAGGAGCCAGTTGGTGGAAATCATCTGTTATAAGCCCAGAAAGAACTGTCATGATCGTTTATTCTTATGTCCTGTCCAGCAGATGAAAACAGCTCATGCACTAAATTGAAAGTATTTGTCTAGTGATTGTGAGGGTTCGGGTAGTTCAGTTGTTTGCCCTCCAGCAACCATGTCATAGAATCCTTTTCAGAAGATGCTGAGCCTAATGCTAAGTTTTAGACTTCTCTTCGTACTAGTGAAAGCCTTTTCAAGATCTGACTCTTCTGATGGATTAAATTAGCAGAAGTTACTACCTTCGTTTGCTCCTGACTGTTTTATCATCTTTGATAGTTAATCGTTATTTTTGGATTTTGGGCAAAAACTGATTGCAATTATTTTCCTTTTTTTGTCACCGTGGATTCATCAACTACTAGCTGAAATCATCTGATGCTCATGCCATGTTTAAATCATTGCTCTATATCTTCATTCAGCTGTTGCATTTGGTTTTGGTACCCTTTGTCTGCAGAAGCAGCAGGGACAATTACTGTGTGGTTTTGGTTTAGATATAAACTGTTGGTTTTTTTCTTCAAGATACTGTATAATTTATTTGAAATTATTATTTTAAAACTATGTTGAACATTGTGATACAACTTATAAACCCATCTTTTTTTCTTTTAAAAAGTTGCTGGAATGTGTGGATACATGGGTGGAAAGATATCCTACTTGCCAATATGTAGCGAGAAATTTAAGAAACTGAAGGATTCCCCAATAGGAGATGTTCTACGACAAGCTCAGAGACATAGTTCACATAAGTAAGAATTTAATTCTCTTTTAAATTTAAAACTTATTCTTGAAGAGGACATTTTATGCACTAACAGATCAAGGCTGTTTGCAGCTTTTGATGACCTTCAGAACTGTACTTTCTCTCTTTCCCGTGTTACCTCAAATCTCCCATTTTCAGGAAGCTGTATCTGTGTCAGTTGGTCAACTATGAAGCATGCATTTTGAGCTCTTTACATACAACCAACCACTTCAAGGAGTAGCAAAAGAAACATTTTACTTAGCAAAAGCTGTTCCTTGTAAATGAAGATGATGTTTTCCTGTGGAATTTACTTACAATGTGACAGCAGAAGCTGCCTCTTTAGAAGTAAACTAAGTTAACTAAAATAAAATAGTGTAACATTCTGGAAGTTTTTCCCATAGTCTAGATTGAAGTAGGAACAGGGTGGAAATGATTTCAGTGTTTATTGAAGGAAAAAGCTCAGTAAACAATATCAGTGCAGGAAGAAGCATGGTGGTCAAATTTACTTCTGTTTGCAGATGTAAAGGATTTAAACAACAGCATTATGCTGTACATATGAGAAACTCATCAGGTTCCTAAAACTATTTCCTGTTTTTTCCAGAATGTTTTCTACTTCAAGTGGTTTTTAATTGCAAACTACTTTTGGAATATCTCACTTAAACCCTTGATTCAAAACTGAGAGAATAGTATTTGGATAGTGATTAGCAGGTCTGCTGTGTATGTGCTAAGAATTGTAAAATGTTTATAAAGGATTTGATTAAATTCTTAATTATTTTATAAATTCATGACAGTTTTATCTGCAAGATTTACCTTTATTCTGAAATGTTTACATTTTTATGGCATCAAATAAAATTTCAGGAATTACCACTTTATGCATTTACTGTATAAGCTCAGCTGAATGGGAGCAGGGCTTGTCCCTTCATCCCCCTCCAGTTTCTAATAAGAAATTGTCATGATCATTAACTGTATTGACTCTAGGTGAGACCTTGTTTAAATGCCATCTTCTGCTGCACCAGTAAGTCCCTTCAACCTTCAGTGGCCCATTCTATTAAATGGCCCATTTTATTTCCTAAGTGATAAATTTTGGGTTTTTTTCCTTGATTGAATGATTAATTTAAATTCATTCAAATTGCATTATTGTCCATACATGCTACCCTTTTAAGCCAGCAACATAAATCATTACATTTTCAGAGTAATTTACACCTACCAATTAATGTATGTTGGTAATTCTGATTTGCAGTTAAAAAATAGGTAGGGAGCTAAAAGATCAAATAATTCTTTAAAGCTGTGTTTGCATATACTTTAAAAATATAATTAAGGCAATAAAATGGATTAGCTGTGTATGTTTATTGTGAGAATAAAACACTAATTGCAAATGTTTTTGATATGAAACTAGAAGTACAGCTAAGCAGAAATTTAAAGTAAAAAATGAATAAATACCCTAGAGACATTCTAGTGGCACTAAGTGGTGGCATTCTTTGGTAGAGGCATGTTGTGTAGTGGTTTGCAGGGCCATTTTGAGTATGTAGCAAATGCTTTAGAATATCAGGCATAATTTTAAAGAATATTCTTCATATGATCTTACATTTCTGTCTTAAGAGAAAATTCATTAATGCTTCTGCTGAATTCAGCAACTCAATAAACCTTTGTATTTTAATTTCCCCAAAACGGCTCTTCATTCTCCTGCTGTTTGGTGCTGATCAATTACAGCAGCTTCTAGTGATGAAGAGTTTTGAATTGCAAATTTTTCCTAAAAGGCCTATGAAAATAACTATAGTTGATGCTACCACTGGTGACATGACACACCCTGTACTATTTGTGTCTGATGCATTTTTTCTGTCTGAAGATTCCCTGGGGGAAGGGATTGTTATTTTTGTCTTGCAAAGTGCAAAATACTTTGTCTCTTTTGTCTTTTCTGGAGATTGTCAGGAATGAGTTAAGTTTCTGGGAGGAAGGGAAGGGTACTGGTGAAGGGACTATTTAGATCTTTGCGATATAAAGGAAAAAAATAAACCCAAACTTTTTTTTAAGATGATAATTCATTTTGGAAGCTAAACCATCCAAAATACAAGAGTACTTTCTTGAACTGCACATATTGTTACTCTTACAGTTCCATTTTTAACTGTAATATTTATGTATTTAATATTTAATTATATTATTTTCCAGCCGTTCCAGTCGGAAATCTGAATTTTCAGAGATGCCTTCTCAGTCATTTACTGAACCTTCTTCTCCAAGAGCTGGATTCCCACTTTCTTCTAGCTATTCAGATGATTATAGTTCAACAGATAGAGCCCTATCAAGCTATGAACCTATTCCATTCAGTGCTTCTCTGAATGAATCTTCACCCACAGGAATTACCGATTACACTGTTCAAGGTGTGTTCTGTCTTGATATTTAGCAGTTTGTAGTACAATGACTCTTGCTTTTCTCTTAGATACTTCTCTTACTAAACTGTGTATTTTCATCCCATGCAAGAATACATGGTACAATATAGTAGTGGTTTTGAATGAAGCAGCTTGAAGTTCCCGGAATTGTTACACGGAAGATAAATATCTAAAATACATTATTTTGTGTTCTAACTGTAAACTAAATTCAGGGGGGGTCCTGGTTTGTAGCTCTAATTGCAAGTAAAGATTGTAAATTAACTTAGGAGGTTTAATCTGTTGTGAAGCTAAACCTGCAAAAAGTTCAGCCTGACTTGAAGTTCTTTTTGATTGAAAATAAGGTGAATTAGTCTCTGCTGTTTGTGTTCTAGCCTTTCTGAGGTTATTTCATTTTCACTAGTGCTGGTGCTGTAACTGTATACCTCTGTAATTCAGTGACATTGGACTGGTTTTTATAATGTGACAAACGTTCAGATCTTCTGAGAACTGAATGCATATTGTGTTCTGTCTGGCAACAGCTGATTTTCTCACAGACGACTAAAGTGGTTTTCAAGTACTGTTCTGTGCAGCTGTTCTTCTCTTCTTCCAGTATGAACTCTGTCCTCAGCTATTGCAGGGGAAACACGACTCTGATTTCAGGTGTCTCTGGTAGACAAAGAAGGAAGTTACTGTTAAAAATGCAGCGTTTCATACCTTGAATTAGTTTGGCTTTTTTAACTCCTTGATGGAAAAGGTTTTATTTCACAAAAAAGCCCTTTCATGCAACTCAGTAAAGTATCAGATGTAAATATGTCAAGAAAACTGTAATTACACCTCATCGCAAATATCAAGAGTTCGTAGAACCTTAATTACAGAACCAAGAATCTGCATTACTAATGTAGATAAAAGGATAAAATGTTTATCAGGTAACATGTGATGGATGTAGTCCTAACTCTTTGAAAGCAGAATTTAAAGCCTGAATGTAAACCCTTCAGCTTCACCTAGATTTCTCTTCAGAAATCATAAATATATCAAACGTATGATTATCATAAATTTTACATAAAGTGACCAGAACTATTTTATCCACCAACTTTTTTAGGATTTCCATTGGGTAGAATGAAGAAAAGGAGTTAACTGCCAGTCTTCCAAAGCAGTTTGGCAAAATGGAAAGGATAAAAGGAACCGATTAATCAAACACCACATGCATTCTCAGTTGCATTTAGAATTGCAGCTGTCGTGCTCCTTTTCATTTAGGATTGAGCTGTAATTAACTGGCATACTAGAACAGGTTGTAGCTAAGTCTTGGTGTGTGATGCCATTTCCAGTATTTTGATGTTTGTTTTGTTTTCAGATCCTGATCCAATTCCAGAAGAAAGTCGTAAAAAAAAAGGCATCACATATGAGGAATTAAGGAATAAGCACAGAGAGACATATGAGGTAATGCTACCACCAAAGGCAGAAACTCCAAGCAAATTTTCACAGGAAAAAACAGCTAAGGAAGGTAATATATTGATATACAGAAATAGGTAATAAATTCAGATTATTGGCAATAATGTTAAAAATGGTTACAAACCCGAGGCTTAATTCTGCTTAACCTTTAAGCAACTTACTTTTACAGTATCTGCAGGTATGTTACATGTGATGTGGTCTGTAGTTTCAGATTTCCTATTAAGTCTTTTTTCAAAACTAATGATCTTACAGTACCAAATTATAATTCCTCTTCTGTAGCCATATTGCGTGGTGCCAGACTGAAGAAATCTCAGAACTTTTGGTTTGTTGGCTACAGGGAGCAATCTCTTTCAACAAAGAATTCTCTGACCTCAGAGCTATACCAAAGAGTTTTAGCTGTGGGAGGAGATGTATGTTTTAGATAGCATTGTTCTCTCAAAATAGAGCACATGGCTGATGGTTTTGAAGGGGAGGGTATTTATTTTTATGAATTGTTTCATGTGGAATTAGTGGATTTCTATAGAGGCATTGTTTGTAGAGGTTCATTTTCTACATTAAAACTCAAAGGAAGGAAACGGTGTTTGGCAGCAATATTGACATTTGTTTTCACAGTGAAAAACAAAACTTTACATAGCAAAATAGGAATGTAATGTCCTGAAGAATAAGATGTCATTTAGTCAACTTTTTGACTCTGTCAGTTTTTTTGGAAAGGAGACACAGAAACAAATCTTACATTCTTGCTCTAGAACTGCTTAAATTTATTGTGCCATCTCTGAAAATGATGTTACCAAGAGGAATGTTTTACCATTTAACATGCTGCTGGACTAGTCAGCTGGAATTGTTTAGGTCTGTGCGCAGTGTCCAGTCTTGTTTATTATGTTGCAACACAAGTTGTAAGAATAGCTAAAGGTCTCCTATTAGGCATAAGAGGTGTAATAAGTATAGAAAAGTGTATTAAAGCAAAAAGTTCTGAAGCAGTAGTAGTAAGTTTTGGAACAGTGTTGCTGAAGAGTGTCAGTTTCATGTTGTGAACTACTTTCTCCACATCATGTCTTTGGACAGATCTGTGTGGTCTTGAAATAAAATCTGTAACAATTATTGGGTAATGATTTAAATCTGTTATTTCAAGGATGAAAGCCTTTTCATCTTACCACATGACTATGTGAAATGAGACATTTAAAATTATTGAAGATACAATTTCATATTGCTTCTAAATTCTATCAGCTGACACTTGATTGATTTTACACAATGTTTCTTTTTCAAGATATTTCTCCACAAATAGAAAACCCAGAAGTGTCAGTTGAAAATCATACAGAGAAATCTTAAAACAGCATTCTGCAAACCTTGCTATATTCCACAGCAAATCTTGTGGCTGCGAAATGAGAATATGCATTCATTATTTTAGCTTTAGTTATTTGAAGTCTATAAAAGACGTCTATGAAATGTTGTTCAAATGCTGCATTCTGTCTGTTATGTTTCTGTGTTCCGTTTGATGGTTACACTTGGGCTTTGAGAATAGAACTACGCTGAGCAGCGCAGGAGATCTGTAAATAAACTTTAAAGAGTATCTATATTTTTAGGGAAAAAAAGAGTAAGGAGGGAATAAAAAAATTCAGAAATGTTTTACAAGTGGAAGTACATTTAAATCTACAGTTCAGGGATTCTAACTGATGATGTGGGCTACGATGTGATTTAGCTTTTTGTGTCACTTTGGACATGTTACTTGTATGCCTATTTGTACATCCCGAGTCATTACCCCTTTGTTCATCCTCTTATCTCTGTATCATAGGAACCAGACTAGTAAATAGGAGACTGGTTTCTGCCCTCTGTTGCAAGGACATAAGGCAAAACAAACCATGTTTAAACCAGTTTTAAGCGTCTTCTATCTGCTGGTGCCTTCTCCGTTCATTGTAGCCATACAAATATGTCCACCTGCATAGTGATCTGGACTGGACCATTTTCCAGGGAATAAGCACAGCCTGCTCAGCTACCATGGTTAATAGAAATGGAGATCAAACTGTATTTTGAGAGAGCTTCTCATTGTGTTACTACAGTATCAATCAGCTTAAAAGAGATTTGTCAGTGCGTTATGCCAAGTTTGCTGACATCTCACTGAAACAAGGACTACACGTTCTGCTGCACATAGGTATTAATAAACAGTGGGCTTAGTAATTGATTTACAAGTAGATTTAGGAAGGGGTGTCTGACTAGTGTCAGCATTGCTACTGGATCATGTAGATCCATCCTTTACCCTGTCAGTGGTGGCATCGCTTACAGGCTACTTTTCAGCTCACTTTCAACAGAGCATCTTTTCACTTTCTGGTCATTGTTCAGTTACTCATGACGTACTTCTGATTAAATCTGTTATGATCAGTACCCTGGTTTTTTTACTCTCTGAGTCAGTCCTGTACTAAAGGAAGTTGCCAAATAATAAAGGCTGAGTAGTTTCCTAGCAGGGATTACTGATTTCTGTTTGTTTGTCTTTGAACGTGTTTTTAACTATCCTGAATCCATCCAATTGTGCACGTAACCAGATTATGTAGCCACATTATTTATCATAACATTCCTTGCCTGTTTCCTCCAATTGTCTGTTTCATCCACAAGTAATTACAAATTCTGTAGAGCAGGAATTAGCACAGTAGGCCTCTTGACTGAATATTAATTCATTAAAGAATAATGATTAACAAACTCTTCTCCCCATTTATTTAAAAGTAGCTTTAATTAGATTGTCTGTTGTGCTGTGACTGACGCTCCCTCCACTCCACAAATGCAATGATAGTACATTTCATCATACTTTCTGGCACTGTATAAGATAAACTTTTGCAGTTAAGTGAAGTCGTATGTGACTACTTTTTCTTCTTTTCTTTAGTTAAAGTAAATAAATATGGAGATACCTGGGATGAATAAGAGCTGAATGAAGAACCGAAGACAATTATCTCCTGTCAGCTAACTTGAACTTCATCTAGATTAGTCACAAGTATTGGCACCTTCGGTGTGTTCTGCCAGGCACAGCTATTAATGAATGAGGAGAGAATCCTGAGTTGCCAGAAGATTTAAAAAAACAAAACCAAAAACATTTAGGCTTAATTTTTCTTGATTTTGCATAAATAGCAGGCAAGGCTATTGTGAGGTGTCATGACTGTAAACCATTTGTGCTATTGTTTAAGAATGAAAAGGGTAACAGACAATAACTAATATAAATGTATAGCAAAAGGTAAAAATGTATGTAAGTAAATGCAATCACATGTACTGGGAAGGAAAAAACATCGGAATCTTCTCAAATATTCAAGACTTGCATTAAAAGTTACCTGTAGAACTCACCTCTCACTTTGTTTTGTCTGAAAGTGATATGCTGGAAAACTCATATTTTTGTCATGCTTCATTAGTAGTGTCTGGAATAATACTGAACTATTCAGGGGAAAAGAACTGAAGAACCTAGCCAGACATGTAAGTAAGCATATGTAACTGTTTTTCAAAACTGTTTCATGGTACCAGTTTAGACCAATATTCTGACTTGCCCACGCTGGGTCTCTTCAGTCATTTTGGAAGAAAATGATTCAGTGAAACTGCAGATATTTAAAATAGCTACATTTAAGTGCAGAAGGTTAAAGCTGACAAACTTGGGTAAAAGCTTGAATGATGCCTTGACTGTTAATAATAGGTTTTGTGTATTTTGCCTTAGTTCTCAGGTTGTGCATGTCATGACAAAAACCTCCTGTTTATGAAGAAAAGATCCAGATAAGTGAAATATTGCATTATTATTAGCTGTAAGAAAAGACCTACATTGGCAAAACTGCTGAAGAGTATTTTCTACTGTTTGCATCGCCTTCTCTGTCTCAGTCAAAATGTTGCCTTCCATTAGGGATTCTCATATTCTCACCTGTGTCATTTCATTTCACAGCACTGTGTTTATTTTGGGCTTTTGGCTATAAGGGACCAAAAACCACGATGAAGTTGATAGCATAAAAGCATTCCTGACATAATTGTTGGAGGTGAAAAATTACTAACTTGCCAAGTAGAAAATTCTTGAAGACCTTATTGGTTTAGTGGACTAGCAGCAGAGCAGCATGAATGAGAAGATTATTTTGGAGGGGTACAGAGCAATCAGCTGAAATGAGGAGGAAAAAAACATGGAGGGAAGGTGAGGATGCTTAAAGAGCCAAATACTCCTTACAGTAATCAAAACAGTAAGATTGCTTTCAGAAAAACTGATCTTGAAAAAGGAGTGTGTTAATCAGATAATGACGTTTTATCAAAAATTTAAATTACAGAGAACGCTTCTCGTGGGTGTCATGAGAGAGCTCTGAAAATACCTGAGGTCTGCTGGAGTTATATTGCTGTGCTTTTTAGTGTGCCATTCCAAAGCTGTTTAGATTTGTCATGAAAATACAAAGTTTCATAGTTGTGAGTTCCACAAGTAACAGGAGGCAGAAGATTTAGATGACGGAACTGGAACAGATTCCTGTGGCGGTGGTTTTCCATCTATAAAAATTCTTCTGTATGAATGAAAATTTTGGATAAATGGTAAGTCTCCAAGTGAGAAAATGCAGGAAGAGGCTTATGGCATTGAGGAAATAGCAACACCTAGACACCTGGGAGACACAAAGTATTGAACAATAAGCTTGCCAATAAAAATATTTGGTTTGGTTTTATTTGGGAGGAATTGGGATAATACTGGATTTTCTCAAGTAGAAGTATGTAAGGCTATAGTAAGTTTTGTTTTTCTTGGGGATCTTAATGGATGTTTATACTATAGGTTGTTTATTTGCGTAAGGCAATGATCATCTTAGGAGTTGAAGATCTAAGTTAATGTAAATACCTCTGCAGTGTGGATACTCTACTGAAAAGTGAGACTCTCTCTGTTTCTCAGCATTCACTGCAAAAGTTCCTGTGGTGCCAGTAAACTCTACTTAGGTGTAATCAAGTATTTAATAATACACTGGAACACTGGGTTGGGCTGAGGGCCTTGTGCTCCTGTTTCTGGCCGTTACCTGGTTCTCAATCTCTGGGCATTCGCTGTGCTGCACGCTTGAGGCAGTGCTGCCGGTCCTGAGCGTGGTGTACGTACTGCTGTATGTATTTTGGATTATTATGTGCATCTGTTTGTGTGTTTGCCTTCCTGACAGGACACTGTTTGGGGACCAGCTAGTACAGAACAGACACAGAGGGCAGAGTACTGAACCCTGTGCCGTTTAAACGCTGGAAAGGTAGTGCCTGTTTCAGACCTAGCTCTTGCAAAATACAGTGCTTGGAGTGTGCTCGTTTTGTATGCTGGGAACGGGTGATTAGTCGTTCGTCATATGAAATGCAATAATCATTTTATCAGAAGCCAGTGATCTGAAAATGAGACTTTCTTCAAAACAGCTTGCCTCAAATTAATATTTTAGGTGGGTAAACACAGCGTTTAATAGAAAGTGTATTATTTTTTTTGTTTCTTAGAGGAGAAAATAAAAGGTGTATATAATATATGTTTAATGTTGTTTTAAAGGTTTAATGTCTCTGTTTTAAGGTAATATTATGTTTACATAAGATTCCTAAATTGAGTATAATTTTTCATTCTGTTGCTTCTAGTTAATACCTCTCAGAGGACATTTTTTTTACTTGAGAACAAGTTGGGTTTACCATCAAACAGTTTAAAGTTCTTTGGCTTTCCATCGTATCCTTAGGTGTTAAATACAGGAGACTTCACAGTCATAGCTGTTAATTTAATAGGGTATTGGAAACTGGTATTTTCTCAAAGTTGGGTCACGTTCAGTTTGCAGTGGCAATGTGTGGGTTGAACCCCTGATTCAGTAAATAGCTGTGGGAATTCAGTCCTTTTCCTTCCCTTTTCCTGCACATCCCCCATTAGCAGCACCTTGTGTCAGAGTAGATATTTTTTCCAGTCTCTTGATTTCATAGCAGCAGCCCCGTTACCCATGAGCAGCTTGCTCATACTGCACTTACATGACTTTGGGGCATTTCTAACTCAATCCAGGTGTCTTAGAGCTGTCAGCAGGGTTATTGTTCCTGAAAACAATGTGTCTAGATATAAAGAACTAAGAACCGTGAATGCACGAAGAAAATGTGACAGACCCTCGTTGTTTTATGTTTACATGTATTTCCAGCTAATACACACCATATTTTCTTAAATCATTAACAAAGCCAACTGTTTTCCTGGAATATAGGTCCCTCTCTGCTCTTCAAAAAGCACAGTATGAATTTCACTTTGCATTACCATTTGTATTTCCAGTCATGTATGTTTACAATCTGACCTACCCACAAAGACATTGGCATTAAAAAAACCCTGAAGTTGTCCTATAGGCCGTCATACCTATATGTTCATTAATTACAATATTATTCATAATATCAATATGTTCATTAATTATGATATAATATGGACATGAATTAACTCAGTATTTATTGTAAAGCTAAGTAAATTTTATTTTATTCCTCAAACTAAATTTTAACTACATTAAAAAAAAATTAACTCTTACACCTTAAACACTAGGAAATGAGTCTGAATGCGTCACTATGACCATTTCTGGAAAAAAACCAAAACTTTTAACTGCTTTCACAATTTTGTAAAAATAAGCAGTTGCATGGCCAGTTGAAAGGAGCCAGTAGCATTACCCTCGAGTCAGTTGCTACTAACGTGCGTGAACACAGAGAAGGGGCTTGTGAAAATGTGCCTCAGCTCTAAAAGCTGGTAAAGCTCTACCAAAAATCCCGGCCCTGAATATTTTTGTCTTTCCCCAAACTAGCAGGCATGTTCATAGTCCCAAGTAAATACACAATTCAGACCTTTCCAGGGGTTTGTTCCTACTAAAGTTGTTTGGAACACATCTACATGAAAAAGAAATGTGTAAATGAAAAGTAATTTGATTAGCTTAATGAAAATTAAGCTGATATGTACAAGCCTGGGGAAATTGAATGTAGTATTCCAACGCGTCCACGAATCTCTTGCCTCCTGGCGATTCAAGAAGAAACCCTGACTTGCCCACTGTTTGCTGGACGCTGGAAGACTTGTTTGTTTTCCCTGTGCTGGACTCCTCGTTCCGCAGCCCTTGGTGAGGACCTCGTTCAGCCTGTGGGCGCTGCAGGGTGCACATGCAGCGGGCTCCCCCCCACCAGGCACGCAGCCAGGCTTTCTGACCTGCAACCAGAGTAAGGTATCGCTGTAGCCTCTTCAGTGAGACAATAGCACTATAAATATCTCTTAATTTTTTCCGTTTGGTCACTTATTAAATTCTTTGTAAAAACAAATGACGCTTGGGTTTTAATCTCAAGGCAATAAATGGGACAATTTGCATCTCGTTGCTATTTCGGGCTCTTGCCTCGGCTCTGTTCGTATGGGTTTGCCCTAGTTCAGCTAAGCCAATGCAGGTTTGGACACGGATATGCTCATATTGGACACAGTTTACTCGTATTCTCAGTACTTCATATTGATACTCGTACTCAATACTTAAGGTATTTTCTTTGCTGATGTAGGAACTGGACATAAACCACCAGCACCAGACAAAAGTTTTGAGGCTTCTTTGAGCACCTGCATTAGAACCTGAACCAAGGAACATCAGGGAGTCTTGTATATGAATGACCTTGGCCAGGGCACAGATTTCCAGTTCATAAGACCACGAAGGGAATTATTGTTTCCAATTGATGAGGAAAATAAAACAACTAGTATTTTTATTTAGCCAAAATCAAGCAATATAGCAAAACCAGAAATCCTTACCTGTTCAGGTAATAAAATGTGATGAAAAATAAACGAAATCTTGACTCTAACAGCTATTGAGAGAGCTGCTGGAGAGTAGGCGATAATCCCTTGGAGACACCATTTGTATGTATTTACTCCAGATACATGAAAACAGTATAATACTTAAGGAATCAGACGTTAACAACCATGATTTAAAGCGTTTGTTTCTGTTTGTTCTCTTTAATGTTAACGAATACCTGTTACTATGCTACTTATATATTACTGTTTTAATACTGCTTGTTTACTCATTTTTACTAAGTTACTGTTACTTTTTTTGATTGAGCAATACAAAATTTCCTGAGATTTTAATATACATGGCAGAATGGTACTACGTAGTTTCAACGTGCAGTCAGCGTGTCTTCTGTTTAGCAGAAGCATGGCTTTGCAAAACTAAAAAGCAAGTCTTGTGTGAGCTACTTTCATAATGCAGTACCACAGTAAACAAAGGATGTATGAGAAAGACATTGCACAGTTATCTGATATCAAGGATAGTCAATCAAATATAATTTTCACTTATTATTGAAACAAGACAAAAATCTTAAGATTAAAGAGAAATGGAGAGTTTGATAGATTTCTTTTGCCAGAACTCAAAGTACTTTATTCAGGATTAAAAATCCATAGCATATGTAACCTTTGTGGTGGTGGTTTGCCAGTTCCTCAGTGATGATGTAGGACTCTGTTTTCAGGATATGCAATCTTGGTGTGAAGAGCTTCTAAACCCAAAAATTTTCAATTCATTCCTTATACAGAATGCTGTACATTCCTGTCTACTCTCTCTATAAAGCTAATGCCAAAATAATTTTGTTTGGCTTAATTCTGTGGTTTAAATATAATTGTTAATCTTAACTATCTTAGGATAACTAGTATTTTAAAACAGCGTAACTGATACACGAAAGGGTGAATTCAGTTGCAGTAGCTGATGCTTAAACATCAACAGTGGATTATGAACCACGTCTAAATCATCTCCTAAATAAGCCATTCTAAGTAGGAGATGTTCCTGCTGGTACAGTGTCATGCAGTTAGTGTCTATGGCTATGAGCTTGCGTTGAAGAGCTGTGGTTTTCAGGTTCCCCTGAAGATTTCACGAAGGACTGCGTTTGTTTTTCCTCTCTCACTCTCTGCATGCTAGATAGCGTGCAGCTGCCAGCTGACTTCGAAGGCTGCCTTGTAGACACAAGCCACGCTGCGGTGTGACGCCTGAACGAGGAGCCCCTTCGGCACGTGCTCGCTGTGTGGGAGCAGCCGGGGGGCGGCCGTGCGGGCGTGGCAGCTCTGCCCGGCAGCCACCCACCAGCGCTGCCAGCTTCTCGGCAGCTTGGTGTGAAAGCCCCGTCTGGAGAAGGGCAGGCTCTGTGCCTGCCAGGGGGCGGCTCCCAAGATCGCTGTGATCTACTGGATCCGTGGAGCGTATCAGGAGCGAGTAAATGGCAAGCACCTGCTGCTGGGTAGGTTTGAATTTTGAAGTTTGTATTGTGCATGCGGCGATACAGCAGGCAGTAACATCTGGTTCAGTCAGGGCAGACCTCAGGCTACAGCTGGTGTGCGTGACGGGTAGGGTGAAAACACATCTCCCTTTGTGTGTTTTAGAGCATTAAAGCTGTTCCTTGCTCTGAAATACCTGAGCTTGCTGATGTGCCTGGCTGACACAGCACTGCTGCTGAATGCTCAACGCGCGCATGCACAAGAAGTAACACTTAGAAGTTCAGTTCAGTGCAGGGTTTATGCAAGATTCTAGCATCTCCTTTGGAAGTGCCACTGCTTTTGAACAATCTTGATGTCAAAGACAACGGGAAAAACATCCATTCCCACGCTAGCATTTTTTTTACCCTTCATCAGCAGAGAAAAATACTGTATTGTAATTAAAATGATTTAGATGTGTGTTTTCTTGACAAGCATAAGCTTGAGCCTTGTGCTCTCTGCACACGAAGATGTTTCGGTCTCCACTCATGGCTATTAGTTACCTGGGTTTTAGTTCATTTGGCAGGGCTTTTGTTTTTTTCAACAGCTTTAAGAATATAAGATTCACCATAATTGTCACCCTGTCCCTACACTGGCTAGTGATCCTTCTGGGAGGAGATCCTTCACCAGTACGCCCTCCTGTCCTTCTCTGACCACAGCCGAGAAGCTTCCTGACACAAAGGTTGCGTATGGATCACACAAATCCAGATGTTTCACAGCCACCCAGCCTCTGTGCAGATCGTGCCTTTTGGAGCCATCTTGCTTCCATCATATCCTGTGGCAAGAATAGCCATGATGGAATCGTAGTGTATAAAGAAGTGCTTCTTCGCTGTTTCCTTTAAAACTGGTTTCACTGAGTGCCAACTAGTTGTAATATCAGAAAAACCCAACAGCAATCACTCCTTCCTTATTCATATTTCACGCTGTTAGAGATGTCATATTACTCATCTTGAATTGTTTTCAACCTGGAAAGTGAGTTACTTAATCTCTTCTGAAGAAACCATTTTGTATCTCTTATCACTGTTTTTTAATTTTTTCCCCTCCTTTTTCTGTTTTGGCTCTGTTTTAGACTTTCTGAGGTGCATTGGAAGCACCACAATACGCAAGATGAGGGCATGCCACGGAATTGCTCTGTAGTATAAATGTATTTTTTCCTGTTTTTTCCTAGGAATTGTTAATGTCCTACTTGTCTTTCGGATGTCATAGACCACTGATCTTATGTGTTGCAACTATGCAAAATGACTCCCAGATCTCTGTACTGAGAATGTCAAGAGTAACTTAGAACAAACTGTGTGATGCAGTTAGTATTTTTCCCCATGACAATGAAGCTTATGACTCAGACTCAGTATTGAGATATTTTCCTAGCTCTATCATTTTGTCATCAAGAAACTTAAGTCATGTTTTCTTTTGTCAGATTATCTGTTAATATGTGGACCAGATGCCCCCCAGCATGTCCCCAGAATGCCTCTTAAGCCTTCTAGATTTTAAACTGGCTTTGTGAAGTCTCATTTATTTCTTGAGAACCTAATTTTCTTGAGAGACTTAACAGAAAAAAAAAAAAAGAAAAAATAACCCTCCAAATCCATACCAATGCATGTGCATGGCATGGAGTGTATCCCTTTGTTCCCACGTTCACTCTTGCAAAAAAACCATTAATAGATCTGTAAAGCATAACATCCTGCTGTGAAAGTGGTGATGATTCTTCGTAATATGTCACAGGTATACTTACGGCACTATAGGACTTTACAAATCCACCTATTTTAGAGGCAATTCCTCAAATGAAGTACACACTTGGGAAAATAGTACACCTTACAAAAGCTAAGTCTGTAAGTACTAGTGGCTTAGCATTTCTGAGATGTGGAACTCCTGCAATGCTGATGTCAGAAGTGGGATTCACTTTTTTTTGGTGCTTTCAAATAGAGCTCCGGTGTGTGATGCCAAAAATGAGTCGGGTGAGTGGGACAAATTACAGCAGCTCTTTCAAAAAGATTACAAAAGCTCTTTCAAAAAAATTACAAAAGCAGCTCTTTCACTGGCAGAAATTGTCATGAGGAAGAAGCTGCTGCTCCCAAATCAGCACTGCTGTCAGAGGTACCAGCGTGACGCCTTCATACCTACCACCTGGCCTGGTCCAGCATTTCTTGTAACTCCTGCCCCAGAGCAGCCCACCCTCCCCATTCGCTGTCATTGCACAGCATGCCGTGTTCTCTCATTCTCTCAAAACTTAATAAAGTAAGCTCCAAATCTTATTTTTGATAGGGATTTAGAAAAACTTGGATAGTAAGCGTTCATCTCCCTTTCACTCCTAGTTTTAAAAGAGAATTATATACCAGCTGGCTTGCCTAAAGTCCAATTACTAAGTTAGGATTAAAACAGGAATGTGCTTTGTTTTCAACATACAATTGCTTTTTCTTCTAAAACACAACTTTTTTTTTTTTTTTTTTTGTAATTTGGATTGAATACAGTATTTGTAAAATTATTTCAAATAGCTAATATAAAAGTCCCCAGGACAATCTATTGCAGTTGTTTGAGGTTAATGTCATTACAGCTTTCCTCTTTTACTCTGACCCTTTTTTTATTCATAATTTCATGAAGTGGATTGAGGCTTACATACACCTACTCCCTTTGAAAGCATTACGGCTGAAGAATGTATTTCGTTTCTTGATTTTAGCAAGTACACGGACTTAACCAAGCTGTGATATGCCTAAGCACAGTTAAACTCACTCATCTCTGGGTGACAAAAGTAAGCTCTACTTTCCAGACATAAATTAATAGGAAGCTATATATATTCATTGGAATTTTTTTAGCCTTTTTGTAACATATTCCTGCCAAAAGGGAATGTATATCCTATTATCAGTACAAGAAAATACTAAGAAAAGTTTTAGCACTATATAAAACAACGCTTGATCCTTTGTAAGGTCAACTATTTTTCCTCCTGGAGATCTCTTCCCCTCTTATTCCAGACTGAAATAATGATTACAAAAGCAACCAATTACCACAAATCTTTCCATATTATTTAGTAATTCACCCCTAAATTCAATGTATTTAACTTGTGCTTCAATTAAAACCAAATTCTTTAACCAACTTTATGGAATGCATGACAGTAGTGGTCAACATAGGTTAGCTCATTAAATTGTACATAATTACTACGGAACAGCTGTAGTAACTTACAGTTCTTAGAGCATTTTTTGTTAATCATCAGGAGCTTATCTACCCAAGCAGAAAAATCACGAAGGTCTGGTGGTGAGAGCACCTTTTGCATAAAGTAATAAAGTCAAACAACCAGCGTGCATTTAAACGTTCCTTTCTGCATCATGCAGCACAACTACTAACACCCCAACACCTGCTTTCTTATAGAACTCCTGTGAGCCATAAGGCACTTTTTCTTATTTCTTTGTCAAATCTTAAGAAGCTTAAGTTTAACTAGGTCCTATAAGCCATCCAATGCTAAAAAAATCCAGCATCTGTCCAATTCCACCCCTATAACACATACCCAGCTACCAGGAAAATTCCAACATCCCTGTAAGTCACAGCACAATGAAAGCCAGTTGGCTCTAATTCTAGCAAATTAACACGGTACAGAATGTGTTGTGAGTCTTTCCTATCCTTTTGTAGCTGGTGCTTTTGGGATACTCAGTTAACTTAAATCTTACATTATTTAAAATTTTTGAAGTTATATTTAAAAAATATTGAAACATCTTTACTACCTCATTATAAAGGCTCGTAGCCCCACTGCACGCTTGACTAGGTTGTTGGTTGAGCAAAGTGGGAGAAATTATATTGCAACAAAAAAATAACAAGCTTGCGTGTTATTTCTTCAATCAAGGAGTATATGTGGAGCCTGACACCTCACAGGCTTAAAAAATTATTTGGCCATAAATCCTCTGAAATACAGAAAAATGCTTTGAAAGACCCTCTAAAGAATGCTTTGCCCATTAGCTGTGCTCGTTTTTCCTTTGGTATGCACAAATTTAGTGCTAATACAGTTTAGATTCACAAACAGCCTTTTTTTCACAACAGTATCACAGTAACTCATGAACTTAGATCCACACAATTAGCTAATCAGAGTATTGCCTCTTGCAAAGTATGGAAATAAATTTAGGAAAAAAAAGATAATTTTTATATAACAGTACGTTTATTACAGCAAATAGGAAGCTTGAACAAAATTAAATTTAGAGCAAATTTAAGTAGCTTGTAACCCGAGGAGGTAACACTGACCACAAAAGCAACCTGTGAGAGTCTGACGTGAAAGGTCCCCTGTCACATGCATCACGTAATGGCTTGCCTCAGATAACCCAGGCCTGACTATAACCTTGGTGCAGTTTGTTGCTGTTATCTTGACAGCAGATGTCAGATGTAGGGAAAGTAGCTAAGACATGTCATCATTCGAGTTTTGCTGGCTATCACAGGACACCTGTGACAATTACATTTTCTTCACAAAGGAGGTCGACTTCTTTGTGGTTGTGTAACCCTCTCTGCCTGTAGCCCCTGTTGAAGACTCACCAAGGCTTACCTGCTGGTACACCAAGCATCCAGCTCTGACATGGCCCAGCTGTTTACCCTTGACTCAGACTGCTAAGAAAGAGCTAAGCAAGAAGTCTGTAAAAAGGTAAAAAGTGTAAAATTAAAGCCCCTGTTGAGACAGGGGTTCTTAGTAGTTCAAGAATTCAAGAGGGCAAAACCCATTTGGAAAGGTATAAAATCTTAAAGGAAAAAAGCCAGGGAGGCTAGTTAGTCTAACCTTTCTCCTTCTGCCTGGTGGCTGCCTGGCTAGTAAAGACTCTCTTACCAGGGTGGTATTTAGCCTAATAGCTTCTTAAATCCAGAATGTCTTTTGTGTGTAGTAACCATTTAACATTTAACAGTTCCTTTATAAGTTTACATGCTATGTATCCTGCTTGCAGAATCTCTTTGTGCCTGGGTAAACATGCCCAAAGCAGCTAGTTCAAAAGAGAGGTACTAACCACAGGCATAGTATAAAACCAAACAGACCCACCTACCCACCACCCCAAGAAAACAGCTGACAGTGAAGCCCAAACTTGTCAGTAGCTGTACATTTGATTTGCATGTGAACACCATCACTGCACTTAGGGGAAATGTCTGCTTTTGATTTCCTGAGATATTTCATGGAAGTTTGTGTATCATGCTGCTTGTAGAAAGCATGTGTGATCTAGTTCTAGCCTTGGATTGTGTGCAGACCATAAACTGTTCCAAAATATTTTATCTTCTTGTTCACTGTGAATGTGGCGTGTGCTTTTGATATCCCTGGCAAAGTGGACCCTTCTGTAAAATTGGCCAGTTAAAAGTTGGTTCAGCATAGGAACTGCAGTGTGACAATACCCTAATGAACTTTTAGCTTAGTACTCTTAAAACGCTCCATAAACAAGGAGCCATCTCCAAGACTGAATAGCTGCTAAACTGTGGAAAATCATTTAAGCATCCTCACACTCTTTCCTTCTGACATAGAAGACAAACATTCTAGCATATGCCATTTTGCTTGCTACACAAACTATTGCTGGCATCCAAGTACAATAGACAAATTTAATTTTTCAGCACTAAGAGAAAAATTGCACTGAAGGGAGGAAAATAAACCAAAACATGCTGAGACGAGAGAGAAAAGGAAAAATCAAAAAGTGCGTAACAAGAAACTGGCATTTATTATGAACAGAACTACATAACATTATGCAACTGCTTCAAATAAGGCAATTTACACCACACCGAAGACATTGATTCTTCTCTACAGAATAAAGTCGTGAAAGAAGATGCTGATCCATAAGATCTTTATCATCTTCACTACATCTGTAATGGAATGAAATGACCCATTATTTAGCTGAGTTGTACCTTGCTTTTGACATGAAATGCGCAGCTTCTTGGTGATTTCTGTGAGAACTCTGCAAAGTCCCTGAGGATAAAAGACATTACTCTTGGACTCATCAACAGGAGATAATTTTATGTGGGTGGTCTGCCTAGGCAGTGCCAAAGCTCACACTTTATGCTTAGCATGGATAGCATAGCATGCTAAATTCAGATTTTTTATTAAGACACAGAAGGGGTTATGAGGTTTATTATTTTCACTTTTTAACAATACAGGAAACAACGCAACGCTTATGGTAATTTCTTTTCCTAAGTTTCTGAAACCTGTCCATCAAAACTGATTTCTGACAAATTCAAAATGATCACACTGGCCCAAACATGTTGGCTTTTTCCTTCCAGCAATTAAAATTCGAAAGAAATACACCTGTCTTACGTTTGTTTTCAGACTAAGTTTCTGACTAAGCTTTCTAGCCCTTTCAAAAAAGGCACAGGAAGACCTAAGTGGCTGGTAAAAAGTGCAGCAATCAAGTTCTTTGATGAACACGTGAGCTGAACAGGGAACAGGTTCCACAGCAGAAATTCCAGGACCCACCGCAGGAGGAAAACAGAAGGGCCTCTGGCATCCTGCATTTTTCCCTTCATACAGCTGCAAGACTCCTTTGTATTTGGGACGATTTGGAATATATTTAAAAGCTAATTGGTACTTGTACACCAGAAAAAATACTGTCAGTTCACAGAAGGCTGAAAAAGGGAAGAAGTTGAAAAAGAACATGTGTTTGGATTTCAGGTTCAGCAGGCTCCAGCTCTGATAGACAGTGGTGGTAAATCCCACCATCAACATTTTATTCCACTACACAGGTAATTGCTACTAAGCGTTGGTCCTCAATTAAATATGCTTTGGGGTTCTTATTTGAAATAGGTGAGGACACTAGCCTACATAGGCAAACATTTATTTAAAAGAAAATCTTCAAAAGCACTTAATCAACACAGTCATGCAAGGGCTTAATTAAGCTTACAGCTGCTAAAAAGGATTTAGGATGTCATTCATTCACAGTTACCTAAGCCTGGCTCTCTCCTTCATGCTGGCACTAGCAAGTTACCCCTCAGAAAGGTTTCCTGTCCCCCCTCCCATCTCCTTACCGTCTGATACCCATCTAAAGCAGGGTACAGAGAAGCACTGCCCCTTTTGGCAGCAACTTTATTAGGTGAGCCTAAGCCAAAGTGCATTTTCTGCTAGTGGCTGAGCACTTGCAGCTCAATATAAAATGCTCAAGCAGTGGCAAAGTTGATTAAAACCAGGAATTTATTCTAATGGCTTCTTTCAGGATAATCCTTACTGCCATAACATATTGTTGCATAGTAAAAATTGATCAAAATCTCTCCTAAGTAAAGAGGTTCTGCTAGGCTGCTCCTCCTTCTAGATTGTCTGCAGTCATGCACTTTAGAGCAAGAAAAGGACCATCATCAATACCCTTGTCTAAACTCCTGCATAATATATGCCAGAGAGACTCAATCCAACAATTTCTGCATCACACTTCTGTTCAGAGCTACAGTTAGAGCCATAACAAACTCGCATGGCAGGATTTCAAACAGGCCTTCTGCTCTCCTCTCTTGCAGAAAGCCAAGCTACTTGCAAACACTTTCACACATTCTCCTGCCTGTGAGAAATGTAGGCCAGCTTACCACAAGCAGAAAGTGTGAAAATGCTTTTAAAAAGCCCAGCTGCTGGCCTGTTTTCCACAGACAAAGAGTGCAAGTGCTTTTAAACACTCCCCTGCCTTCCACACTGTAAACCCTCCGTTTTCACAAAGGGAATTTTTCCCTTTCTGGGGTGAAACCATCACATCAGCCATCTCCCCTGCCCCACCATGTAGCTGCTCTAGCACCACTATTATATTACCCTCACGAAGGCTCTAGCTAAACCGTAGTACTGGATGCAAAAAATAACCCCACCAGATAAACAAACCCACCCCCCAACTGTGTCTGCTTTTAGATTCTCAATATTTCTATGACTTATCCATAATCATTTGATTCTTTAGTAAAAAAGTTGGAAATTGAAAGGAGCTATATTTGGTTTTGTACAAGTAGTCAATCCAAATTAATTCCGATTAGGTGAATAACCAATACTTTGCTACAGCTAAAGCAGAAATTCCTCCAAAATTGGGGGTTTAAAATTAGCATAAAATAATGTAAAGTAAAAATGAAGAAACAAATTTAATTAGAAACCACAGATAGAGAATATTTCCTTGAATAATGCTCAGGTTTTAATCCATGATTAAAATCCATGGTTTTCACTACATTGTTCAAAGGTTTCAGGTAAGAATACCACCCAACAAGGAAAATAAAATAAGAATTTACTTTAAATTTCAAGGTTGCCTACCTGGGTCTAAGATGCTGAAGGAACTGAACCTTCTTTCTCATTCGATTGCAGTTTTGCCTCATAATCTTTGCTAGTATGATGACAATGCCTACAATATTGAAAACAGATAAAATTTTCAAGAATTTTACAGGATTTCTTCTAATACAACCATATGGCATTCTTGCAAATGTTCTTGAACAAGTAATCTCTTGCCTGTGTTCTCCAATTCTTATACCTGCTTTACGGGACAAACTGTAAAAAATGGCATCTAAAAGTCTCAGCCAATAAAACCTCATTAATATTATTAACTACCATCTCTAGCAATCGCCATTTTCTGAGCGGGAAGAGAGTTCTTGCCACCACGCCTATCAATAACGAGCAAACAGAGTTACGAGCAAGGTATGAAATACAAGAGAGTGACAAACGGCCACTTTGCGTAACGTCAAGTGAGGAAAGTAATAGCTTTGTTATGTGGGGGAAGAATGGAAGAGAGATGTGAACAATGAAGAAGCTTCCCATTGCCAGTCCAGCATTTCTGTAGGCACAGAAGCTCACGTTGGTCTGGAGGAAAGATGTGGAAAGAGAGGAGAATGATTTTGTGGGTAGGATTTTTGGAAATGTATTTTGCGTGTGAAAGGTGCAGATGAGAAGCCATATTGAGAATGAAAAGCGGTACTGGCAGTTGAAGGAGGAGCTTGGAAGGAAGTCGAGAGACTGATTTGACAGGGGGGAGTGCTTTATGTGAAGTTCATAAAACAATGACTGAAACATGCCAGGTGACAGGACGTAACCACTGAGATCTATCATATGGTTAGACTTGCCAGGTGGAAAAAATGCCCTCAGTTTGTGCTCTTCATGGTTTGGCATGAGAGCATGAGGTTGGGCAAAGCCACAGCGGAGGAGGCTGGGATGTGGGTTGAGATTGAAACTGTTGTTAAAATATGAGGATAGTGTAAAAAAAATCTGCAGCATATTTGGCCTGATATATGGTACAAAGAAAGACACAAAGGGCCAAAGTGATGTCATGGATGATGGTTAAACACTCTAGAGGCACAATACTAGATGAAAAGAGAGCTAGTAACTGCTGTCCCATTACACTTAGAAGTACAATAATTTAATTTAACTAATGGATTTCCTAACAACAGGTATTACACCAAGTTTAATTTGCATTTTCTGAAGAATATTTAGTAGTTGCTAATACTGTCATATACAGCCTAAGAATATGAGTAATACTTCATGACCTGGTCACTGAATTTAAATTTGTAGTTTTGCTGCATATAATTTTTACTATGTTTTAGACTGTTTCATTCTAGGATTAATAATTTAAATAACCACAAACCTTTTTTGTTGTGGACCAAATGGTACAATACCAATTTTCTGGAACTTTTTTTGGCATTCTCCTATGTATGACATCTTTCCAATGGCAAAACCTAAGACACCAGCAACTATAAAGACAGAAAAAACCCCACTGTTAGTACAAGGGCTTAAATTAGGAGTCTGCAATCGGCTCCATTTTAATCATATGACAAATTGTATGTAGCATGTCTTCTCAAAACACGTCACAAACACATAGAAGTTATACAGGGATTACACAGATGATTTCAGTAACTACTGAAAACTGGCTACTATCATAAGATATAGCAACTGGTCCAAGACAATGTATACTGGAAAAGGATACCATATTCAGCTGGAATGGTAAGATTTCAGATTCAGACAAACAGATTATAGAGATAGCTCACAGTGGAATTAATTCACAACGTCAGCACTGATTTCTCTTGCCCTTGTGTACACACCATGGTATATTTCTAACGATCGCAGTTTTAACACTATCTTCTCTGGGCTTCTAAGAAGCTAGAACATCAGCCTCCCAAACCATCGCGTTGGGACTTTCACTCATTACAGAGTCAGAATAAAAACAGTGCTTCAATATCCCCATTTTTCTGTTGAACTCTGCTGAAGAGAGAATCAACTTCATTTCTTGCCATTTAAGAGACACCTTACTGTACTGTACAGTTTCTGTGCTTTATTTGTTTTCTTTATCAATTCATCATCATGAATTAGACAGTTACAATCAATCAAATGAACATATAAAAAGGAACATAGTATTTTATATATTATACTACGATGACTCCTTGATACCATAAATTGTGTGATCTGCTAAGCATGGCTGATCAATGAGGCTGACATTATTTATAAAACAAAGATGAGATTTGAGTTTTTACTAATTTGAGAGGCTATATTAAGTAAACATAAGCTGCTACTGAAAATGTTTACATTAAAAGAACCTTGTTTCATAGATTTATTTTTAAACATAGCAGAATTCTGATTTCCTAAAGCACTGTGGTAATATCTCATAAATTTAAAAAAAAGAAGAGTTTGAAAAGAAATTCAGAGAGATGCATCTGAGGTCTGCATACTGCCTGTAAATAACCTTTCCATTCCTTTTAGAATTGAGTACAACTTACTTGCCATCTTAGGTAATGCACCAAATCTTGGGGTTGCTGACAAAATACCTATGATTAAAAGAAATAGTCAGAAAGCTTATTCACTTGAGGAACTCACCAGTACTCAAAACCAAGACAGTATTTTTTCTACAAGGTTTTGCATTTCTGAAGGTGAAGACTGTATGAAAAGTCCACTAACTCAGATTTAGGAACATCAGGGCACTTCCCATTCTGCTAGTTCTTAGTGCATCTGTTTTAGGGCAGTTCTAGAGTAATAGAAGGAAAAAAATCTGGACTTTGCTGGATTCAGTTCAGGCAGGGGTTCAGAGTGTAAATCAACATGAAAGCAGCATGGCTGCGAGGGATGACACCTGCAGCACTGCAGGAGGAGATGGTGCTTATGTTTCAGCACAAACCAACCCTGCAAATATAACAGCAAACTGAAATCTCTTACTCAGGGTCCAGCTCCTTGTGCTGTGAGAAGCAGGCCCAGACTATTCTTCAGTAGTTTTCTGTGGCTATGGATTAAACTAGTATTAAACTGTACCACTGGTATCCAGCCTCCTCCTCTGGAGAGATGATACATTTTGCCTTTAAGAGGAGAATACAGTGTGCTGAACAAGAAAACCAAAAGATTACCTTTAGCTTTTCCCATCAAAATCCACCTTCCCCCAGTTAAGACCAGGAGGTGAAACCAGTATGCCTCTGAGAGCCTGTGTGCGTGGCAGAGGAGTGCCGTGCTCTGGAGGAGGGCTCCACACAGCAAGATTACCACAGCAAAGGGATGGGAACACTGGCTGCACTGTTACATGCATTCAGACAGTGTTAATGAGGCTCAGAAGCTCCAGCTTCTTCTAGAGGCAGCGTACTGCATGCAATCATCAGAAAGGAGTGTTTAGACAGAGGAGCATTCAGTCTACGCTAAGTGCAAGGGCCTTCGCCCACTGGCATCTATGCAATTTTAAATCGTGTCTCTCCGAGAAGGGAGGAGCAAAATTGTTGTTTGTTTCTAAACAGCTCCGCCTTCCCGCCCAGTTGTTGACACCAGTCATGATTATTTAATATAGGCATTTGTTATTTCACGGCTGATCAGAAACATCCAAGTACAATGGAAAGAAACTGAGAAGAGTACTCGGTGCCAGAGGCTGCAATGTTAGCAACTGAAACAACCCCAGTGCCCTTCCTGTCACTGCTCACCCTTTTTCAAATGGGTAATCCTTTGTCTTCCTCCACACACTCTCCCTTGCTCCTTCCCTCCCTGTCCTCCTGCAAGCTCATAGGTCAAGAATGCAATAGGGAACCCACATCAGCCTCTTGTGGTATAGCACAGCTTTTAGGTTTTCTACTCTAGTCCTCCCTATCATCTTAGAAAAACAAAAAAGAATGCGATGAGGAGGAAACATGGCAACGGTGCCTGAAACAAAACAAGGGGCTTGCAACCACACACAGTGAGAAAAGGCTGAGCCATTTCCACTTTCTCCATTTGCTGTCTCCCACCACCCATCTCTTATAGCCCCTGGATTCTTTTCTGCTTCTTGCTTCAGGCCCTGCGATTTTCCTCCTACCTGCCCCTGCTGTAACTCACTGCTGATGCAGGGTGAAGGACTGTCTTATTTGCTCCTGTGGGATACACCATCTTAGTGGTCTTCAGGGTGGATGCCCTTCACCCTTTACCCAAAACACTAACCTCAACTTTATTATTAGTCAAGACCCCCCAAAGGGCAACACAAGGCACAATGTGTAGAACCAGGCTCATCCATCACATAAACAGAATACAATTATCTTTTGTGTTAGCCTGAGATCACAAGCCATCTCTATAAAAAGCCCTCTGTCTCCTCATTTTGGCAGTATTCCTTGTCCCTTTGCACCAAAGCTGTATTCATACTGATATATGGTCACTGTAAAAACATTGCCAAATAAACCAACAGTTCGAACTAGAGTACCTGATTTTGATGCCCTTGCTCAAGTTGTACAATGCTCTGCCCTGCAAGCAGACCCAGTGAAGACTCTACACAAATACATGTGATCGTGGTGACAGACTCTAGCCACCAGTCTTTGAATTTGTGAATTTTCTTTTCAGTTAATGTCCTTTCAAATGAATGACTGTGGCAATGCACACATAATGATCAGACCACTATAACAATGATGGCGATGAGTGAAAGGAATATTGATCTTGAAAAACAGCAGGCTTTAGGAAAACTTGCATTTCAGTAGTAATTGCAGAGTCTCAACTTCGTAACTGTCTCAAACCACAACAATAACTTAGGACCATCATGTGTGTTTATATTTACCTTTTGAGACTAGTCCCTGGGTGACAAGCATGCTCCCAAGAGACAAAGGAAGAGCTGTAAAAATAAAAAGGAGAAGAATATACAGTATCAGCCAAAATTTGTTATCTATTTGTTAAATACGTTACTCTTTTATATGTCAAATATTTTATATGTTAAATGGTTTATATGCTTACAATAAACATATTACTCATCTTCTAAACATTAACTTTACATACTGTCTTAATCACCTATTCTATCTGCTCATTCAGATTATTGTATTTTCAAAGGCAAGGACGGCTTCACATAGTGCCAGACATCAGGCATGCTGCAGCATCTGGAGCTAATGCATTACATATATTTATAAAATAATAGCTTCCATAATCTGAATATCTCTTCTCAGTACTGCAACACTAGTAATGACAGCAGCTCCAATTAAATGCTGAAACCTTTTTTAATCTTCTCATTTCAGAAAACGTGTAATTTAGATACAGACTGACATGGTGGACTTAAAAGGCACCAAAACACTGAGTAACTAATTTTTCAGATATCCTAACACCTGAAGGATTTTACAAATCCAAGACACATAGCCATGACTGCCTTTCATTCAAAGGCAAGAATAAGTATGTAATAAAATTATTTGACTACAAGAATAGAACCAACTCCATGAGTGTAAAAGTAAATTCATACTAAACAAAAGCTTAATTCAACCACATTTACCTACAATGATTACGCAAATAATACAGTTAACCCTGTAATAACATATTGCTCAACTTAAAATAGAGTGACAGAGTTAACTCACAATAATATTCCAACAAACCCCAATGTATTACAATAAATGGCACGGCATTTCCAGCCAGTTTTACATAAATATATAAAGAAGTCATTCTCAGTGTGATAAGAACACATTTGGATCACTCACCTCTGTACCAGAAACTTTCCTTTTTGCATTCTTCACGGATCCTTACAATTTCTTCAGAGTTGTGAATTTTTGAGATGGGACAATAGAACATTGGCTGAAAGGATAAACCTAGGTTAGCTTATTGAATTTCATCTCACAGGAAGAAAAAAAATAAATCCATTAAAGACAACAAATTATTTAAGAAACAAATAAAATACAATGCAAAACCCAACAACCAAGCAGAACTCCTTGTTCTGTTGTTAGCAGTGTGATGAAATAACACCCCAACACAGAAAGAACTACATAGGCTTTAAGTTAAAACCACTCATCCTGTTGGTTTGTACTTCCCTAAAATAGCTCAGCTGCTGCTTACACCAGAAGTATATTGCTTTATTTCTGTTAGCCATTTCATTCTCATAAGCTACATCATCTTCTGGTAAAGAAATTACAGGAAATAAAGGCAGAGTGGTAGTTTCTAAAAACAAAGTTCTGCCCCATACAGAAGTCAATTTAAGTTCAGTCAGAGCAGATTTTGCAAGTATTCAGAAAAAGGGTCAACACAAATTGTCAGATTCCCCTAACTAGCCTAACTTTCTCTCTGAGCAGTTTAAATACATTCATGGCATTAATTGAACTCAACCATACCGGCTTCACCTTCATAATAATTAGTTTGCCAACAGGCTTCTTTCAGGCTAATGGTAACTCTTTATTTTTCCATTTTGATTGTGAAAAAAAAGACAGTATTCTCTCTTGCATTCTACTGTCCAGGGCATCGCCATGAGGATATAAGTAGATTATTTTTCTTTATGAGATGACTTGGTTATCAGTGTTAGCACTTGTAGTACCATTATCGGACATCTGAAATATACGGGTGTACTGATTTTGGCTGGGAAAGAGTTATTCTCCATAGTAGCTGGTATGGTGCCGCATTTCAGGTTTGTGACCAAACCAGTGTTGACTGGAATGTTTTAGTTATTGCTGAGCCGTGCTTACACAGCGTCAGCCTTTTCTGTTTCTCAGGCTGCCCCCCCAGTGAATTGGTAGGGGACGCAGCTGGAGCAGCTGACCCCAACTGACCCAAGGGATACCCCATACCGTATGACATTGCGTTCAGCAATAAAAGCTGGGGGAAAGAAGGAGTCATCATTAAGTTAAAATTAATGGAAATTTTAACATTTTTCTGCAAAAACATCACATCTACAAACATACTTATTCTTGAAAGCAAAACCAGACTTCATAGAACAAGCAGTGCCTTGTGAAAAAGAGCACACTAGTCTATTACAGGATTCTACCTCATTTTATGGCTGACTGATCCATGATTTTGTAACCATAATAATAAAATGCATTTACTGGCTGCAGCCACACATTTCACATTTTAGCTAATTAATATCTCAGTCCTTCTTTAAGCACTGCTCCCACTAAAGTTAATGGTGGTGCTGCTTGGGTAAACAGTACAGAACTGACTCCACTCCAGACCGTAGAGAACCACTCCAAACTGGTTTCACAGCAAGGTCACAGCAAATACAATAAAATCCAAACAAGCTGAGTGAAAGATAAGGAAATTAGTGTCAGAGCCCTAAGTGGACCAGCAGGCTTTGCAGCCTTTCTGCCCCCATACACGCCCTGCCAGGGGTTTAGTTGCTTGGGCTCAAAGTCAGCTGTAATATGGCACAGTTGTGTAACACTAAATGAGATTGCTGTAAAAACAGCAAAGCTGGGGGAAAGATCTGCAAGAAGCTTTTGCCCAGGGCCTCTGCCCCTCGGCTCAGGACCTGCATTTAAGCTCGGGCCCTCACCCTAACTGTGTTGTAGGTATGCCTGCACCCAGCTTTTTGCCACGATGATCCCTACCTTGCTTTGCTAACTTGACCTCCTGCCTTGCTATCAGACGTGCCTTATTCCCACGGCCTTGCAGGGCAATCACTGGACTGACTGATGGTTGGCTGTCTCCGTTGGTTAACATCACCGGATCTGCTCTGCTCCTCTTTTTTGGGGTACTGTGGAACTATGTTCTTTGCCCCGGAGTGAAGTTACAACCCCTGCCCACTTTGCTGTCACTGGTGGCTCCCAGGTCACCTTTCCTTGCGGATCAGTCCACTTTTGCAGCTCTCTGGCAGTGCCTGGTTAGCACCAAGGTCATACCACATTTAAATTCCTTAATTTCTCCACCAGAGGGGAATGCCTTTCTCCTGCACAGCTGGAGGGCAGGTTCTTGTGCAATACTCTTTCCCTCTCCCATTCTGAATACATATCCATGTGAATGCACAACTCAATGGGGACATTTATTATCCAGTTACACTGGACTAGTACTCAGACACTAGGGCTCTGCCAGCTCATAACTAGTTTAACTAGCATAGCGTAAATCAGAGCCCACTATCTTAAGACTCAAAAGCTCCTAGCCGCCTGAGTGTAGTGAACCAGGAAGAATAACACATAGCCTTTTCTTCTCTCCATTTATACGCTTAAGCTAACAGACATCTGTTTCTCTCTTCAGTAAGAGCCACCAATGCAAAACCTCAGTTATTCACTAGCAATAGCATCAAAATAAAAGGGAGGAAACCCAACTTACCCATCCAGTTTGCTCCAGTGGAGATGTCTGACTTTCCTGTTGGGTTGTTTTGGAAGACATTGCCTCTTTCCTTGTATCCTGCTGCCGATCTTGGGTCAGCAGAAATGAAGTGTTTTATGCTTGGCTACCTCTTTCTGCTAGGTACAAAGGTAAAAAGCCAAAGTACCATATTGATACTGTAGGTTCAGTGTTCACCTAGAAATAATAATGACCAAGCTGAGATGAGTATTTTTTTCAGACGAGAGCATTCAGTCACTTGATTATATACAGTTTAAAGCACAGTGTTACCACTTAGTAGCAATACAGAGTTGTGTGTAGCCTAATTCAAACAGGGAAGCTGGTAAATACAATTAGATGTTGGATCATAATATAGCACAGAGCTCTCAATCATAAAAAAATGGGAACAAATATGAGCAAGTAATCCAAAACCTGTCTAATTTTTATTGTATTGCAGGTGAAAAATTTAGCTTCTTCAGCATGCTGTCCAGAATCACTGTACTGCTTCTGTCCTCATTACTGTCATCTGAAGTTTTCATTCCACAGGACCCACAATGCAAGCCTATCGCAAACCACATCTGTGTTTCCAATAAACACAATCCAGTTACAAACATGCTTTTAAAAAAAAGAAATCTATAATAGACTCCAAAGAGCTTAGACTTGCAGTCTTCCATGCCTGAGAATTCTGCTGCTAGGGAAAACCAAGAAGGAATCCTATTTACTTCTGGAGTAATTCAAACATCTAAACTGTGATTTTTACCTAGTACTTTGCTACATGGCCTGGCACTTTATTAATATACAGGGCACTGCTGCTTTTCAAAAAGTACCTCCTGAGGAGGGTGGCACTGAGTACGTCTGAAGTGACCATGAAGGACAGAGTTAAACAGGAAACATATGCAACAATAATAACCCGAATGCTTTTGGCATTCTTAATATTACTGTATAAACCACTTCCTGCACTTATTTTGGGGTCAGTTACACAGCTATAAAGTTCAAGCGACGTCTGCTTCACACACACTGGATATTCAGACAGCAATGCTTTTCTAAGTAATGGAACAGAAGCAACATGACCTCCTTTCCCCTTGGTAAAAAGACTCCATTAATTGCATTCACACCAATGTGCACTTCATTTTCAGTCACTCTCAAAAAACGACAGAGGACTGTGTCTTTGAAAAAAACTAAGTTTGAAAATCCACATAAAGTTGGGAAAGCCTACAGCTCTTCACTGTCTGCTTTACCCTGACTAACTAAAAGCAATTCAGTTTTCTATCAGTCTGTTGTCACTTAACGCAAAGGACATAAAAGATGAGAAAATGCCTAATTACAACTATCAAAGACACATTTTATTCCTCTCATCTGCTTTCTTATTCTTATCTGCTCACAATGCCTACCTGTGCAGATGACTGCATAAAAATGTCACTGGAAAGCACTACTGAATGATGTGGTTTCTAACTGCTGCAACAGATTTTACATGCTCATCTTTTTAATGAGGATAAAAAAGCTGAGTCACTGAAGAAAATAAATAAAATTCTAAAACATTAAGCAGTAAAAATTAGGTTATAAAAATTTGCGGCTTGCCATTAACCTCCTGTATTGTCTTCAGCATACATTTTGCTAGAATTACAAGTTATTTAGCTATACTTCTGCTTCAGCATAACAAAGAATTCCAAAAGTACATAGCCTTTAAGCACCCTCCTGGTACCCCTCCACTTGGGATGAAAGCTGAAAGCTATACTGGCAAGAACGAAGCAAAGAGACAGAGTTGAGGTCATCAAAATATTATTTAATTGAATTATTAGTATTAGCACACATGCCGCCTCCTATCTGAGCAATGTAAAAGTGTTACAGTATTTTGGGGCATTGTGTCTTGGAAAGACAATCATCACCTAAAAAAATAGCTTTATTTGTACTGACCTACTGAAGAAACAGCTTTCTGGCATATTTTTACTGTAACATTTATTACTGTTCTCAACCTAACTATACAATTGTTAGTGTAACAATTAACTGTATATTCTCTTAGCTGCCTTGGGAAGAATTCCCCAATGATGTTATTCTTCTGTTTAACTGAAATACCTATATAACACATGATTAAATAAATGTGGTTTGCAAGGATCAAATATTCAAAAACCTTCTTCCTATTCTACAAGAACTATTATGGAGCATTTACTCATTTACAGAAAAAAAGTCTAATATAAGACTCCTGAAAGAACTCATGGTTTTGATTCTTCTAACTGGTTGATAAAGAAGCAGTATGTGAGAAGATAGCTAAGTTTTCAGATGTGAGAATTGCCAACTTCATATACTGTTTTCAATAAGAAGCCTCCTTCCAACTAGTAACGGCGACCACATAATTTCTAAGATTACCTGGGGGAGAAGGCGGTAGCCAAGGTTGCATGTTGACTGGGATCTACAGTGGAGACATGGCGCATTTGCGCCAGTGGAGCACAGTGATCACCGAGACAGCACAGGACTTCAGAGCAGCCCTTCAAGGCCTGTGTGTCCATTGTGAGGACAAGGGTAAGAATCACTACGATGTTCCACACGTTATCTTCTGAACTGGCTCTTTTATCTTCAGTCCGGGCCCTTATTTTGAAGGAGAGTCAACAGAGCAGCTGCCGTAGGTTTTCCACGAAACGTGCCTGACCAACAGCTGGGTGGACACCACCAAGCGGTGAATGGCCGCGGCACCTGCCCAGACCCCTCCGGGCAGACCCCTCCCGGGCAGACCCGACCCCTCCGGGCCACAACAGGGGGCTACTTTGTACTTGCCGCTTGCTCTAGGGCCAAGGCTGTGGCTGGCGACGTGCCAAACGCCGGGAGGTCTGGGCTTCCCGGCAGGGGAAGGTAGCTGCCATCAGGCCCAAGGCTCCAGCCAGCAGCGCTCTTCCCCTCTGACCCGGCCACCGGGCCCATTCCTAGCCCGCCTCCGTGCCCCGGCGCCGGGAGAAGGCCCCCGCCGTGACGCCGAGAAATCCGGCACGGCTGAGCTCAGCGCCCCGGCGCGGAAAGGGGGAAAGCGGGGCGCCAGGCCAGCCCGGCCCAGCCCAGCCCAGAAGCGGCCGGGCCCGCAGCGCCAGCCCCGGCAGCCCTGAGGAGCGGGGTGGCCGGGCGGCACCGAGGGAGCCGCCGCCGGGGCAGGGCCGCCCCGCTGCTTGCCGCTGGGCTCCACCACCATCTCCTGGCCGCCGGCGGCAGGAACGGGCGGGGCAGCCGCCCACGGCCCCCGGCTGCCCGGCACGGAGCCGGCGGGGCAGGGGTGCGGAGGGGCCCTGCCGGCGAAGCGCCGCCCGCCCGGGGCCGCAGGGCGGCCCGCCGCGCCCCGGCCTGCCGACACCTACTACGGACCGCGCAGCTCACGCCTCCCCCCGAGCAGCTCCGGGAGAAAACCAGTGCCACACCAGTAGGAATCCTTCGCAGTTGTCCGATTTCCCACAAGAATTTCAGAACGCCAGTTTAGCAATGGTGAATAATGAACTATGTACAATTTATTTAAAGAACAAAGTGCCCGCGCTTTCGTTTGTCCAAGAGTTGATAAACATTCAGAGACCCTCATTACTGACTTCGAAGATACACTAAATTCTTGAATTGGTGACGTAAAGAATAACTAATTGCCAAGGCTTCGGATTTCTGTTATCTTTAAAAAGACACCTGGTCCTAATGATATGAAGAAATTGTATGGAGTAGGGACAGCAAGTTAAGTGTAAATATATTTACTCAAAGAATGTAGGTATAGTAATTAGGTCATGTAACCATATAGTTTGAAAGAAATAATTAATGAAATAACTAATGAAAGAAGGGATCTGTTTCTCTAACTTTCTCTAACAAGGGGCCTGTTTATAAGTTATCTAGAGGGAGCGACTAAAAGAAACAAGAAGAAGAAACAGATGGTCGACAAAGACATAAATTAGCTCAGACCAGTAAGAACACTGCAAACTTGCAAGACCATCCCGTTCCACGCAAAGGGTGAGAAGTACACCATGAGGAAGACCTACGGCCTTCCTCCCAAAGACCCCTGCCCACAATTCTTGAAAGAATTTGCACAAGCACAAAGGGCTGATAAGCTAATTAACATACAAAGCGAGAGTAGGCGGGTTTAGATAGTGAATATGTATAGGCATTAATTGAATAGTCATTGTTTTATTGTATGAATATGAGATAGTTCATCACTTCGGGTGTGCATGACTTTGGTGGAGCGATTCCCCCGTGCACCCAGCGCTGCCAAATAAAGATAACCTCCGCTCACTCAAATATTGGTGACTGATTCTTTGAATCAATGGTATTTGTTAATGAAATTAACAGTCGCCTAACAATGTACGACATACAGTGTTTGGGGGTGTCCTAGCAACTGAAAATATTTTGTGGAAACGACGAGATCTTTAAAAAAGAAGCGACAAATTCCATTTTGACCATTTTGGAATGAAAAGCCTTATCTACTTTGATTTTAATACTACGATGCTTATGTAAGTAAATCAATAAATCTGAATTTCAATATTAACAAATAAATAAGAAAAAGACTTTCATGTTTTTGCTCTGAAGTACTTTCAGGTAAATCTTAAAAACAGAGAGTTTGAGGAACATAATTGTGATAACTGACTTTACCTTTAAAATTAAAATTAAAAACAAGTTGAACACGATTTTTAATAGGCATTTTTGCACAGGAAGGTGCAAGAATCCAAGCAACCACTATCCCAGGCACACACAAATCAAAAATAATATTGCGAGAAAAAGTTATCCTGAAACTGTCAGTTCAGGCAGTGGTGGGTGGCAGGGGTTGTTCCTCTAGGAATACTGAAAAAAATAAATTCCACTTTATCTGAAATGAGAAATGCAATGCCTTTAACAATAAGCTTTCTAAAACAAAGCATGAAAAACTGAGTTTTATTTTGCATTTTGTCTTCAACAAAAACTGTCTTGTTTTTTGGTTTGGTGTTGGGGTTTTTTTTACAGCAAGACATAACAGGTTTTAGTAGAGTATCCTAAATGGTGATATAACACTTCAGTGCTTATAATGAAATTAATAGCTTGTGAGATCACCATTATACTTCCTCCTCTTGCAGACCTTGGCATCTCTATTTCATAATAAACATGACGTAAGTCATAGTTCATTTTCTTAAGTCCAAAAAAGCTTTCAGCTTCCAGAAGTCTCGGCTGCTCAAAGCCCCTTCCCCAGACTATTGTCTCATTCACGCCAGTCAAACCAGACCATTAGGCTTCCCTGCTGCAAAATATACTCTTCACATGGAAGTTTGGCAAGAGCGATGGACTAAAACAAGTCTAAAAAGTCTACCTAATATCTCCTGTGATCTAAAGGGTATTCTTGAAATCTTACATAAAAACCTATTTAATAGAAACTGGCTACATGGTATTCTGAAAAATACAGTACACAAGAAAATCCCACATAGGGCAAGCTCTTAATAACCAGTAATTTCTTAGCTGGTTCAGCTTAAACTGGCATAAAATGAAAGAGCATTAGAAAGACAATTTCCTCATGGGGTGTATGTGTGCCCAGGGATAGTGGTTTTTAAGATGTACCTGGAAGTACTTCAGAGCTTTAACAATGAAGACACATTGATAGACAGAAACCAATAAATGTTAGTGATCCAAAATAATAAACACAAACCAAAAGAGAGATCCTTACTCCTCCCAGAACAAAACTAAGCTTACACATCAAAGAAAAAAAAGAGATACCAAAAATAAAGCAACCAATATGGAATTGAATGCTTGGATGAGGAATTTTCTATTGTCAGAGTAGAAGGAGGTCAAAGACCTCAGACTTGACAAGCTCAGGGGAGGTTTACAGGCTCTGGCTGCTCATCTGAAAAACCTTTTAGAAAACACTCCAGGGTTGCCAGGATCCTGAGGTTCATCACATTCACCAAACTAAAAGCCTTCTTGGTGTGTGTATTTACCAGAAACACTCTACGTATGCATACAGCACAAGAGCAGGAGGTATTACCAAGTATAATAAATATAGTTTGTTTGTCCATTATAAAATAAAAAAGACTTAATTGCTTAAAAAAATCCCTGAAAAACAAAAACCTGGAGTAATGGAAGCTCAGTGAGGTTACAAAAACTTCTCAGTAAATAGGAAGATTTAGAACATGGAAAACCACGTAAGAATTATGTTGTCAGGCACTGTTTTCATGCTAATGGAAGCAGAAGTTAAGGGTGAGTGAAAAGACATGAGAAGTCACAGCAGGAAACAGTCAACATACTTCTGAGTAAAATATTTAACTGTCTTCACTACGTACAAGAAATCATGTAATAGTTTTCTATGTCCTGGCTGATTCTTGGATGTACTTACTTCTATTTTACACTTGGTCTGGCCTATCTTTTAGAAGAAATGAATAGCTGACAATGATCAGATGTTCAAGGTTTAGGATTTCCACTTCTCAGCATGAAGAAGTCAGTAAAACGGCCAGAGTTTTCTCTTCTCTTAGGCTGCACAGCTGTATGTGCATTTTCTGTTCTACAGCAAAGACCTGCAACACCAGCTGATTTCAATGGACTTACAGGTGCTTAGATCCTGTAATCAGACTTGATTGTACCTGCCATTTCTAATACATATTGAAATGAATCAAGACCTATTATACAGAATACATTACTGGAATTGCTCTGGAGCAATGTTTGTGTACCAAGTCTCACAGAACATTTTATTGAAGAAGGTCTTTAGCAAGTCTTAATATTTATCGGTCCTGTGGTTTAGGGCTAATTTACAGGAGATGAGGTTACACTTCAGCCCAGGTGTTACAAATGAATGGTATTTTATAGCCAACATGCTGTAACCTTGAGAAAATGACAACCAAATTAATGTTGAGTATGAATATACATACAGGATTTTGCATAACAGGTATAAAGGTAATGATTAAGAGGCTTTACACTGTTGTGCAAACAGAATAGACATCTAATCACCTGCAAGTCTTTGTGTTTCTGCTGTGACTGTGGCAGGTGCCTTACTGTAAACCCACCCACCCCAGCTTTTTCCCCAGAGTTGCTTTCTCAATTGTAATTTGTGTTAGTACTTTTATGCTTTTTTCCTCTATTTCTCTGGCACTTTCTTCTGGTTCTTAATCACGCCCATTCAGGCACATCTCTACTGGGCAATATGCAAGGACAACTTCTCCCAGGTGTTTGACAGTGGGTTTCAAAACATGCTTGTATCATAGTTTGAACACAAATTACTGTTTAGAGAATATAACCCCTGTCAATACCAATATAATTGTGGGGCTGCGATTTAATTTCCGTTACATTCATATGATTTTTTATATCTGCCTTAGGATAAGGGTATATTAAATACTATTGTAAAATGAAGACACTCCTTTTTCTGTGAGTGGAAACTCCTATGGTAGTATGCTATCTTGGTTTTACTGCTTTGCCATCATTGTATTCCTGTATAGATCAAATGCTATTGCTTTGTTATCAGCTACAAACACGGTGCTCCAAGGATAAAAAAATATAGTGAAAGGCATTCCTGCACATACATGTGTAATGAAGCACTTTGTTAGCATTGACTTTTCCATTTAAGACATGACTGTGTTATTTCAAAATACATCACACCTGAAAACTCCCTCCTCTTGTGCTCTGATGCTTATCTGTGTGTCAACTCTATGGACAGAACTGGAATGTAACTTTGCTGTATTTGAAGCCAAACTTAGTTATTAAGAATCTCAGAGAGAGTACCCAGAATATAAAATGGCTAAATTTGTCAGGAATTACATTATTTTCATTGCATTATGACTTTAATGGAAGCCACACAAGCACATCAGGTTCATGATTCCAGTTGCATCTAGTTTTACTGGAACTCCACCTCTGAACTTGCATGAAGCAAGATACTGTAATTACAAGAAGCATTACAAAATTGTTTCAAATACTTACTGGCTGAATACACCCTGTGAGCCTCACACTCCTGCTATGCAGCTACAAAAGCAGCCATGTTCTGGGTTTCCTCCGGCCAAGGATCTCATCTTACAAGTTCCATTTGCATCACGCCACAGAAAGATGAAATGGAGTCATCACTTGCATAATCCTAAACCAGTGATAAGTGAACTTGATGACTATGCTGGTATGACTTTTCTTAAATGAAGAAAAGGAAAGATGCCTTTAGTGACATGGAGCTTGGAAAAGAGAAAGGAGGTCATTAAACCTCTGAGTCTCATTCTTCCTCCCCTAGAGAGGTTTACTTTTCCATCAGAACACTTCAATCCTTTTGTGAACGTGTATGTTTTCAAATAGCAGCCAAAATTCAACAGAGTATAGCTAGCCAAACCCTATTATACTGCAGAGTAAATCAGTTACTTGATTGTGAGACTACTGGGACAAACTTTAGTTTTGTACTGTGGTCCCCAAAACGTTTTGGCAGGAATTTATTGCTAGTAATAGGTCATATAGGTGTCAGGTGTTTATAGCTTACTCCTATGGATTTGGTGTTTTACAGGCAAGGGAAAGGAAATGCATATCATAAGGTTTATTTAGAACTGGACAGTAGTTTTAACACAAATAAGGAGATACAGCTGGCAGTTTCATAGGGTACTATATGAAGATTAGTAAAACTTAAGAAGATTATGTATTCCAACAGTAAAAGGACTTTTTAGTTCTTAGTTCATAGTTACAAATTTACTTTTCATGCCAAAAATGAAATTCTAAAATTCAGATTTTGCTTACATAATGCTTTTGCCTGAACTGGGCAGCTGTGATTGTTGCTGGGTTGATTTAACTCAAGGTTTCTTCTAAAATTAACAAACGTAGCAGCTTAAGCCTCAACCCAGGAATCTCAGCAAACTGAATGCTTCTTTTGGTGCTTTTTGCAGACAGGATTGCTTGTCAGAAGTCCTTACTCTGTTGTAGAACAACACACATTTCGTCAAGATAAGCACAGCACTAATCTGGACACACATACTCCCAAGTCCCATGTAATAACAGTTAATCAACCGTGTATTTATACAACCAGCAAAAGGGTCAGCTCCTCTTTTTTCCATCAGCCCGTGGGATGCAACCTTTTGCTTTTATTTCTCTTACTTGCTGGGGCGCCTACCCAGTGGACAAACGTGAACGGGTGTGAGCTACTCACTGTTCCTTGCTGCCGGGCTGTGAAGAATAAACTCTGCCCCTGCAGGCTGACCTCCACGAAGAAACGGCTGGTTTAACTGAGCATCCCTTCACAGTCACCTCGCACCACACCGTCCTCTCCATCCTGGTGTGGGCTCTGCCTCTACGAGCACCCCATGGCCGCGCAGCCACCGGGCCCGTGGGGCTGAGCCTGCCCCGCAGCCACCGGCAGGGAACACGCCTCTCCCGCGCCAGCCAAAGCGCTGGAACGAAAGGGGAGCTCGGCCCTCGGCGGCCTGAGGGAGCCGCCATTTCTGTCAGCGACAGCGCATAGGCCGAGGCCGGTTGGGTCGAATAACGGCAGCCTAGAGACGACCCTCGCACCCCGCCCTAACCCCACAGGGCAGCACTGCCCCCCCGCCCCTACCGAGCAGGTTTCTTACCGGCCTACCTGCCCTTCCGTGCGGCTGCGCAGCCCCGGGCCGCACCACCCCCATCCCGGGGAGCGGCTCCCCGCTGCCCGCCGCCTCGGCCGGGGCTCTCGCCGCGAAGCCGACCGCGCTCCGCCAGGTGGCGCTGTGGCGCCCGCTCGCCCCGGCCGCGTGCCGGGCGGGCTCCGTGAGGCGGGACGGGCAGCGGCGCCGCGCCCCGCCGGGCACTCGGGACGGGCTCCGGGCGAGAGGGGCGAAGCCCTCGCCGAGCCGGGCAGCGTCGCGGGGTGATGTCCCCTCTGTGGAAGGCCGTTCTCTCGGAGAGCCTCCTGGGTAGGTGGCGGCGGTGCCGCCCGAGGGGGCTGGGGGGCTGCGAGGGCCGGCGGTGCCCGCGGCGGGCTGGGCCGGGGTGGGTGAGGCAGCGGGCGGCCCGCTCCAGCCCGCCCGGGAGCGCTGCGGCGGGGCGGCCCGGCAGGGCGTCGCGGGGCTTACCGTACGCCGGGATGGAAAGTTCCTCCGCTGGAAGTAATGGTCACTGCTGGGTGCGCTCTGGGTTCTTTCCCTCTCCTGATGCCGGAGTGCCGCTTGCCCCTCGGTTCAGCGCGGTTCACTGCGGGCTCCCGGGGCAGGTGCCGGCGCGGGCGGCGCTGGGGGTGGCCCCGGACCCCGGTCACCCCGCGCTGCACTTGGTGCGTCTCCCGCAAAACGCGGAGAAAATCGTAGTGCGGTGCTGGCGTGCCTAGGCGAAGTGCCTTCAGGGGAGAGCGGCGCACCGGTGTACTGGAATGATTTCTTTAGCCACCGATCTGTCCTTGAGGAGCCCTGCGACACGGGTGGGCTTAGCCAGCGCCGTCCCCCGGGCAGTCACCCTTCCCTGGGCCGAGCTCCTCGTCCCTGAAGATCGAAGTAGCAACTGCTGACTGAGGGGAGGGACCAGCTGTTTTCTTCTCACCGTTCTATTTCCCAGGAAAATGTGTTTGTTTAACTTGAAATAGCAAATATTTCTTCACGGACAGTGGCTATTGGTACTTGAGCTACTTTCAAATACATTTGATAGTCTTTATCTGGAAGTTTGTATTTAAGTAATCTCCAGGAAACAGTGCTGTTGAAAGTCTGTGATGGATTTTTTGGGTTTGTTTGGTGGTTTTTTGTTTTGTTTTTGTTTTTTTTTTTAGGCTGCATTTCCTGGTCTCTATACCATGCATTGCCACCGATGATCTATTACTTCCCCCTTCAGACACTGGCACTCACGGGTCTAGAAGTTTTTGCTGTTGCCTTCTTTTCTCCAATATTCTTAATAATTGGCCCTTTCTGGAGATTGGCTAACAACAAGTACATCCTAGCCCTTCTGAGACTGGCTATGGTTGGTAAGTAGAACTCACTGTAGTGAGTTACAGATTTCATCTTGGTATCAAGGTGTAAGAATAAACCTTCCAAATTGCCTAAAAATTAAGATGATTCTGAAAAGAGACACAAATAAGAAGTTCTTGCTGTCCCAAACTCATGCTTTTATTTTTCTCTCAAGCTTTTAGATACAGCCAGAGGAAGGATCTTTTGCATCCTTTTTATTGGTTTTTAGACCGGTACCACATAATTAAAGACAAATCTCATTTCGCTTTTATTTCTAGAACCTTTTAAATTATTACAAGTCATGCCCAGTAAGAAAAATGCTTTCAGTATTGCACAGAGATCAGCAGAGCAGGTAGATTTTGTATAGTAGTTCTGTGGCAGTGGGTAGGGATGAGCCTTGTTGAACAGCTTGAGGCTATTGTAAAAGTGATCTGCTTTATAAAAGTAAGCGAAACGTTCTTTTTGGTAGACTTAGTGTGTAAGGCAGCTTTTTTTTTCAAGTTTTTTTTCTCATTGAATCTATTTATATGCCTGTAGCGTATTGATGGGATTATAGGCTCATCCTAAATATGTGATGGCTCTCATATTGTCAGTTGCACAGGAAGAAAGTTTGATCTTAAATATAAGATAAAGCTGCCTCACTACACATCCCCACATACTCTTCCCTAAACCAAGACTTGCTGGGATTCCCTCGTTGGTTTTCAGCTAACTTGTGCAAGTCTTAGCTCTTTTTGATTTTCTGAAATTTTGTTGGCAGAAGGTTTGGCAGCTACAGCCACATTCAGAAGCAAGTTTTTTCTAAATTTGCAACCCCTGGATGAACTCAGGGGAGCCAAGGGTCTCCCATGCTGCGTAGAGGGAAAATGCTGCTGCTCAGTGATGTGTTTCGGAAGTAGCAGTCCCTGGCTTCTCATTTATCAATATAAGATGATAATCAGATAATCTCTTTCCATATAATTTTCCTCTTTTACTGTTAGAAGACAGAATAGTATCATATTATTTACTTTCCCTGCATGATTTTTTTTAAAAAAGCAATTCTTGTTCTTATTCTCTGGAAGGATACTAGAACTGAGCACAGTTTGTTGACATCATCAGTTTAGCTGGAGAGTAGTTTTACCATGTTCTCTTCTTTCTCTCCTCTGTCCTGGTTTCAGCTGGGATGGAGTTAACAGCACTGTACTAGCTACTAAGAAAGTTAACTCCATCCCAGGACATCCTCTTTCCATCATACCCATCCTAATACTTTCTTGTTGGTTATTTGTAATAAACTTTTCAGTGAGCAGAATCTTCCACGTCAGCTTCTTATAGCAGTGCTCACTGTATTGCTTTCTACAAGATCTGCTAATTTAGATACTAGTAATGAGTGTAAGAATTTCATATTGCACCCTGCCTTCCTTCAGATTATCAGTAATACAAAATTTGCCATGTTTATTGAAGATTAGTCCTTCAGATCATCTGCTGTGTTTACTTTACACTTTACCAAAGGAGATGGAAATCACTTAAATGTGTGTAATTTTTGTTCTGCTAAGTAAAGAGCAGTGACAGGCCTATAATGGTGTGTAAAGTCTGTTGGTTTATGCCGGTTTGCTTCACCTGCATCACAAGCTCCTGAAGATGTTAACTACAAACAAAAAGCTAGCACCTCCAGTAGTAATCTGGGGAAAGAATATGCTAATAGAGGTGGCCACAGAAGGAGGAGACTGAAGCTGTACACATCCTCAGTCTGGGCTAACCTGAGCATTGCTGTACACAGGTATGATCTCCCCTTCATTCCTGCCTGAACAGGAACTGTCCCCTCAGTGACATATCCCCCTGCTGTTTCCATCTCCCAAATGCTCTTAATATTGTCCTCCCCTTGGCAAGTCACCACGGTATTCTCTGCCTGTACTTTGTATTCTTCTTACCTGTTGCCCTACAGTGAGCATTAACATTTGAGGAAGATGCAGGAGCATGTTCCTTGCCCTCTTTGTCTCCAGCAAGTTGTTTAGCAGCCAGCGGTAACTCACTCTTCGCTTGCTTCCCTGCTGCAGGTTCTTAGGTCATCCAAAAGCCCTTGCACAGGCAAGACTGGGCTTTAGGACTTTCCATACATATCTTTTTACTTGGTTCTCATAACTTCATTCTATCTTTTGAATTATTTCTGTCCTATCACGCTGTGCTGCTGTCTCTCCTGTTCCTCAGTTCTTCCTGCTTTCTTCTTCATAGCCAGACACTTCATCCTTCTTTCTTTTTTTGATCTCTTTCCCTTCTCAGAAAGGCCGTGGCCTTCCTCTGAGGCTCGTTGAACAAAATCAGACAGAACAATCTATCCCATGCATGCTCCACCCCATTCCACTGGAGATACTCAGTCTTCAATTTCACAATCAGAAAATCTGGAAATTTTTCGTGCTTAGCTAAAATCAGAAAATTTAGAGGTTTGAGGGTTTCTTTTTGGTTTTGATGGAAAAGGCTCTTCCCTTATTCATCATCATAATCTTTCTTTTTGCCTTTTCAGGAAGCTTTATTTTCTCTGAAACTTTTGTTTTAATTTCTGTATCCTTTCACACTACTTGATTTTGTGTTCTGTTTAAAAACAAAGAAACAAACCGACAATGAACTACCTCTGTGGTAGTGTCTATTTGAATCCACATCTTCAGACAACATATAGTAAATTTGTTCGTTTGGATAGATATATTTACGTTTAGTTGTACTTGCTCAACAACAAAAGGTGTGTCTACTGTAAGCAGGCAAACCCACACTAGCTTTAATCTGGCTAGCACAAGTGATGAAAGATTTGAAGAGGCTGAGTTGTGGATTTCAGCACAATTTAGGGACAGAAATTTGTGTGTATTGTATGTGCAAACCCTAAAATCCATAAAGTACTTCTTTGCTACACGTTGATTTCATTTTACCATCTTTGCCCTAAGCTTTGCATCTTTTACTCTGAGCAGAATGAGCAAATAAATAGTTGGAGGATTCCTAGCATGCATTGCCAGTATCAGCAGCTCCATTTCTGTCCTTCCTTGCTTAATGTCTCTTCAAGTTTGACTCATATTCAATTAGCAAATGGCTGGTAGTAAAATAATGTTGCTTCTGCTGCTGTTTGTCGCTGGTCCTGGGCCGGAATTTGCCACACTGGCTGAAGTTATAAGAATGTGTGTGAGCCATAGTCACTTGGGTTGGAAACCTGCTAGCAGAGTTTAAAACTGCTGATAAAGGTGAGGCCTCTGTGCTCTGGGAAATGATGGAGATGCATGTGCATGGTCTCTTTCAGTGACTGGGAGAGTGACAGTTTCCAGTAACAAGATGACCCAGGCTGCTAATGACCACTTTGAGACCAGATGCTGGGCCAGAGAAAGCCTTGCTCACACCCGCTAAGGCAATTACCTGCTAATCCTTGTGCAACATATGGCGACTGCTCCTTTCCAAAAAGGATATGGCTTTTGCCACAGTGCACTTACATAATTCAAAAGCCATAAAGGTAAGTGCACTGTGGCAAAAGCCATATCCTTTTTGGAAAGGAGCAATCGCCATACATAACATTTTATGGCTTTTTGAGTTACATAAGTGTGCTGTGCGCTGCTCAGGAATATCTGTATGTTTAGATATTTTATCCATATATCCCATTTATGGAATCAATGACCACAAGTACTTAAATTAAGGCATTCACTGCAGTCTTGGATAGTTACTTCATGTTATTTTTTTCCTGAAAATGGTAACTGCTATAATGTCATATAGACCCGGGTTCTATCCATACCTACTTTTTTTTTTGGTTTGTTTAAAAATGTGTAGAGTCATGTGTTTTCAGATGAATGCTGTAGCCATCCAAATTGCAGACAAGATTGAACTAATGCACAGGAAATCCTTCATACCTGATCTCTATTGCCTATTAAAGCAACCTCTGTATGTGTGTGTTTGTTTGTAGGAAGCTTAGCATCATACCAGGCGCCAAATGCTTTAATTAGGCTATTCATCTTGGCTGCAGGTGTTTCTTCCTCATTGCTGGTTCAAACAGTAACATGGTGGTCAGGAAACAGTTTACAAAGGTATTTTCTTATACTGATGGGTTTGTAACTGACCTTTCTTTATATTAAAAAGGTGGGGTTTTTTTTCTGAGATGATGTATTTATTTTTCTCAAATGCATCACTATTTCAAAAATGGATCCTTATAGGTTCATCAGGATATGGGGCTTCATGCTAGGCAAGATAATACTCCTTGTTCTTCGCATATGGTATACATCGCTAAACCCAGTCTGGAGCTCACAAGCTGCCAATACTGTCATACTGACAATTGGTTTTATAGCAGCAGTGGAGCGAATTTTTTCAGGTAAGCATAGTACAGCAAAGATGGCAGTTATGAAAACAACCTCATGTATACTTATGTATGTGCCACTGGGTTTTGATTCTTTGGTTTTTTTCCTCAGTACAGTTTGATTTTAGACATGATGCATGAGCATTGCAGGCTTTAGAAACCATGGGATACTTCCATCTGCCTGTAACATGGCAGAATTGATACCACAATTCATACAAGCTGTAGTAGGTTGGTGTTGGAACTGACAACTAATTGCATTATCAGTAATGTGACAGTAATGCAAACAAAGGCATAACCTAGACCAGTAAAACCAGAATGGGTTATCCTCATTCCAGCATGAAATATCTGTTGTATTTCTATTATTTTCTTAATTCAGTCTGCTCTTTGAGTTTCTCTGCCAGTGCATATCCTTTTACAAAGAATGGGAGACAGGACAAAGCTATTGAACAGCTGATTGGCAAAACCAGGGGTCCTCAAACTTTTTAACCAGGGGCCCAGGGTGTGGATGCAGTGGCAGGCAGCCATCTGCAGCTGCTTGGCTCCTGCCCCCAACCCCCGGCGGGGGGGGCGGGGGGATTCTGTAAATAGCGGGGGCCGGATTGAGGACCCTGGGGGGGCGTATCCAGCCCGCGGGCCGTAGTTTGAGGACCCCTGGGCAAAATAAACAGAAGTAATTGGAAGAGTGGAGAAGTTGTCCTAGGCGAAATTTGCCTGATTTCTTGGAGCGTCTGGACAGAGTACGCAGCAGTAGGGGCTGGCATAGGCTTAGCACAGTTGAAAACTGTGAAGGTAGTACTGCCAAGGGTTGTGTAGTTAAGGCACCATATGTTAAATGCTCAGAAGTTCTTTCCTTCTCAGTATAACCTGGATGGGATGAATTAATTGGAAGATAAGACCTTATCTGTGTGTAAGTGGGTATAAATTGGCATCATCTGTATTGTTTGTAGACTTGCATTACATTATGTAAATTAAGCTGAGCTTTCATCATAATTTAGAAAGGGAATCTACTGCAGGAGGTTAGGAAGGGAATCTGTCTTCTTTCTAGGTGACAGAGCAATACATCTATGCAATTTAAGGTGCTGCTTTCTCCTTAGGTGAGAGGGGATCTAAAGCACATGGAAAAAGAAGAGAAGGGAATTCATTTCTGGCTTCTTTGGAAGTGTCAGGTTCTGTTCTTATCAGCGTTTAGAGTTTCAGAGAACAGAATTCTCTGAACAAATTCTGATAACTTTTCTGTGGATTTTCAAAGCCAATTATTTAAATTCCAGTAATATGAGGAATAATCATATGGGCAGGCTGCCATTTTTGTACACTTAAGGTGAGTAGTTTTCCTGACAGACCTAGGAATGTTGTTAATAGATTTTTAGTCATCAGTGTCCACAATTGATAAGATAAGTTAGCTTTTGTGTCTGAGCCAGTAATTTGTTGGTAATTTTGTGGTCTTGGCTATTTCTTTTTCTCAGTAACCCTTTCTAACAGGATTTGACAGTTTGCGGAGTTATATTTCTATTCTTATTCTAGGTGGAGACAAGAGGAAACAAGAAGCAAACAAAACTGGTAATGCAATTAGAGAGACTGTTTCCCACCCTCATTGGCTTTTGTCAGGGATTGCTTTTGGCAGCCTCATGTTCCTCACCCTGTGGATATTTGGGGAGGTCTCATTAATTTCTAGATGGGCAGTAAGTGGACACCCACATACAGGTCCAGATCCTAATCCATATGGGTAAGTGGGTTTTTTATTATTATATCGAAACAAAACAGTAATCAAAAGCCAGTGCTGTAGTAGGTGACAAATTAAAACTCAACCAGATGATGGTATAAGAATTTACATATAATAAGGTGGGTACAACGTACTTCATGCAGAGGACTTGGGGAGTCATTCTTGCTTTCAGATACCTCTGAGCATTGTGTCTATACCAATGAATCTTAAAATTTTCTAATAAAGAATGATTTTTATTTCAGCAATAAAATACTTGATTTGCCACATTGCAAAACTATTTTTAAATTAAGACTGAGGTTCAAGGGCTTATGAATGAAGTACATCTATAATATGTAGTAAATTAATCCAGCAGTTAACTTCAAGAGAGCAAGTGGTAGGAGACAGTGTATGTCAGAGATGCATGCTTGCATATTAAAAAAATGAAACTGTGTGCAATATTAAAAGATATAGAAGATTTGGTTAGTAAGAATTTAGTGTTAATGGTGTGTGTCGCTCATTCGGGTTCCAAAAATCTAGAAAGAGACTGGATTACTTATTCTGAGTCAGCTACATGTAGTGGCAAGTGAGGTAGTAAATAATTTGGAATTAGTATACACAAGTGCTACCCAAGACTGATAGCAATGTTAGATGCTCTAGGATCCCCTATTTGACGTGAAGAAAATAATGCGAGGGAGGACCCCAAACAGAAGTTTCTCTGAGTTCTTTTTGCCTGTGTGCTCAATATTTCAGTGGAGTGCTTCTGTTGGAACATAGCTCACTTACACATTATGATAAACTGCCATTATTTTCAACTAGATGTTTTTTACGACCAGTAAAGGGGAGAAAATGTAGCAGGGTGTGAGATAAGGATATTTTGTGCTCAAACTGATCTCTGTTTAAAATAAAAGGATTATTAAATACTACTAAGCATCTTTGTCTGTAAGTCTAGAAATCTCTTTTTCAATGCCAGATGTTTATAAAATTACATTAATGTATGATTTCTCTTTCCTTATTGTTGTATTAGAGGTACAGTTCTGTTGGGCCTGGCTCATGGACTGATGCTTTCATTTTGGAGCTGGTCTTCTGTCACCAGTTTTGCCTGGTTTCTTGTAGGTAGGTGCAAATCCTGAGCAGATGTTTTGTTTCTATTACCTTATTCCTTTTACTCAAGCTCTCTGACCCTACACCATATCTCAGAAAAATCAGCTGCTAATCAAAGCATCTTTTTCTCTGTTACTGACTGTAGTATACACCTCTGACCAGTTGACTGAGGGTTACAGGCCAAATCTCCAGGCCATGGCAGAGCAGTGTTGCTCTCTTCAGAAGCCCCTGTTGAGGTTCTGTTCCCATGAGTAGCATCTCAGTTCTCACCATCTGCATTGTGCAATCTGTGGTTATGGGGCTGAGGTGACACAAGCCTCTTGATTCCGCAGAAGGCACAACAACTTCTAATTCAATGAACAGTTCACCTGGAGGCAAGTTTGCCTCCTGTCTCCTTAGTTGCAAAGATCTCCAGGCAGTAAAATAGTATGAACATTAAAGCAGTTCTGCTGGAGCAATGTATTTGTGAATCAGTCAGCGTACAGTAAGTCTTGGGCGGTGGGAAGAGGGATTCAAGTGCTGGGTCTAGACATCCATCTTCAGGAGGATAGTATAGCTATGCTGTGGAACAAGCTATGCATAGAACAAGTCAGAGGAGATTTCATTCTGCTCTTGAACTGTGGAGAGGTGTGTTTTCCATACCTTCTCAACATGGATGGATGGATGGATGGGTGCAGTTTGGTTTAATTTGTGGGCTCATCTGAGTGAAATTTAGTGGTATAAATGTTCTTTTAAAAAAACCATAAAACTGCTGCCTTTTTGACCTTAGCTAATAGTAGATGTTCAGATCAAGAAGACAAAGCAGTACTTCCTACAAATGTTTAATAATAAATTGGGACATATCAAAATGCAGAGACTAAAGGAGATGATGAGTTGTGTTTTGCTTTTTTCTTGTTCACCTTCTCTTTTGGAGCACTTAAGAGCCAATGCTTTCAAGTAATTTTCCACAACCTTGAAGACAAGAAATTTTGTGCAAACTGAGTTTCTCCTAGTTGGGAAACAAAATAAAATACCAAATACCAGGAAAGTCACAGTAAAGGCATAAGAGTTGGCAATGCTTAGACCATCAGTTGCCCAAATACCTTTTACCTTTCAGTGCAAGTGTTAGTTTTAAGAAATGTGTGTGGAGATTGTAATGTGAGTATGAGCATTTTATTTTTGAAGTACACACATTGCTAATTTAAAACAAGTTCAGAATGGTTCTTTAGCTGATTCAAGCATTGTATTCTAAAGTGCTCAGAAACTTTATGTATAAGAGTAAAATACTAAAAGTGTTTCTATACATTTGCTATCGTGATGTGAAAGTCAGTATTTTCTTAGCTACAATAAAGTTTTAAAATGAAGTTGACCTGTTATAGAAAGTTTCTGTGGCTGTTAACGTTCTGTTTGGGGTCAAATCCCATCACAGTCAATGACAGTGTGGTAAATCAAGGATCTTGCAGCTAGTGAAAGATAATCAGTTGTTTTCCTGCCCATCATACGGTTTTCTAAAGGGAGAGAAGATCAGGGAAAGATGTTTTCTCTTCACATTAACCTATTTGATTCTTTCTATATTATGTTAAAGGAGGTTCATAACAGACGTAAGATGTTAATCTCTTCAAAATTGCATCATCCCTCTGTTTTACTGGGAGAGCTCTGTAAAAAGAACTGTTCAGTTTCGGCTCTTGATGATGTTTCTGTGCTGTCTTTTTGCTGCACTGTTATCAGCTGAATAGGCAATCTGTAAGAGAACGAGATGCTGTGAAAAGTAAAAGGCTGTCTTTGGCTATTGGCAATAGTCCTTCTAGTGATGTGGTTTTCATGCCTGCAAAGCAGTTATATCTCCCCAGACTCTTTTTTTCTTAGACAGAATGTGAAATAGAAGGTGGCAGATAACACAACTGGCTTTGACTTACCCTATTTTCTATCCCTTTGCAGGTTTAGCATCTTCAGCTGGTCTCCTTTATTTACACACTTGGAGTGCTGCTGTTGCAGGCAACATTCTTGCTGTCTTTACTATGTGTGTGTGGCCTCAACTGGCTGGACGCTTCGTTAGCTGTCTGCATCCTGGGAAAGCCATGAGTACAGCCATGTTTGCCTATGTTCTTGAATTATTCTTCTGTGTATGGTGTACAGCTTATAAATTTGTACCTGGAGGAATTTATGTTAGAGAAAGCTCCCATCTTCTTTTAGGTACATTTATGACTGTGAACAAATACGAATATGCTTGCTTTAGCCTCAACCAGATGTTTAAGATGTACCTAGTGTATAAATAGCATTTCCAAATGCTTGGCTGCTGTTTGATTTACTATGGTAAGAGTTTCTATGAGAAAATTAGTGAGATGTGAAAAAAATACTTATTTCTTTACTGTTAGAAATAGTTTAAAAAATGTGGTCACAAAATGGAATTCAGTTGAGGAAAAATGACAAAGTGAAAAATTTCTGATAACTCAGTATACAACTGAGGAAAAGATCTGTTAACCAGTCACCCTAAAGATATGGCTGCAATCCAGGGTGTGAATGCACCTGTATGCTAGCTACCTGAGATAGCATTATGGTACCTCAGGTAACAATATAGTGTCCAGAAACTCAGGGGTTTATGAAGGCTGTGTTACTGGGACTGTAAGATAATTCAGTGCATTATATTGCCCTTCTCTGAGGAGCAAAATGCAGCATCCATCTGATCTAGCTAATCTGCATTTGAGACCTGAGCTTCACTTCCATGTGGCTCTATCTTACGCTTTGTGGATGGATACACCAACATGTCTGGAGGAATAGTCAATAAGACTGCAGCGTCAGGAACATGCAAGCAGGAGAGGAAGAAAAGAAATTGTCAGGTGTTTGCCAATGAGCAAGAATTGAGGTGAACAAATAGAAAGGTTTTAGCAAAATGATGCCTTGATGAAGGTGAGAAGGTGGAAATGAAACCAACCTTTTCTGGTTTTGTCTCCAGAATTATTTTCTTAATAGGTACTAATGTGTTTCAGTAGCATATTTCACTAATTCTATTTAAACAATGCCAAAATTTGTCTTGGGCTAAGTGTGTGGCACATTCTAAAATGTTTCACATTATCTTATATTTTGTTTGGAAAGAGTTAATGAATGCTGTGCTTAGCTTGTTGCTCCAATGGTTTTAGATTTTGTACGTGTCTTTGCAACCACTTTCTATCACTCTAGTTTCTTACACTCCATATGTGTTTCTTATATTACAGCAATCACATGCAGGCTTTCAATTTGTTACGTTTTGAGGAGAGTTCTTTTATGTTTATTGAAGTTTTCTTTGTTCTGAAAGCACTCTGGGGGGTCCGTAGAAACAGTTATCTCAGTTAATTTAATTTTATTTTTTGAAGTTACATGAAGGAACCATGCAGTAGAGGAGTGTCAATGACCCCTGAGTAATGCTGTGACAAAAGAGAAGCTGTTATATAAAATCCCTCTCTGTCACTTTGAAATACACACTTGTGATTAATTCATCTGACATGATGGCTAGAGGGTAACACAGAGATGGCTCTAACTTTCTGGTAAAATGAAAACTTGGAACTGAACCTGCCTCAGCTGATGACACTACATGAATTTATGTTCCATCTGAGAATCCAGTTTCTGTCTTTTTGATGCCATCCCGTTGCTTATCAGATTTGCAGATTATACCATGAGATTGTGTATTTGTTGCTCGCTTTTACCCTTACAGCTTGGCTTTCTGGCAAACTGCTTGTTTTCTTCTGGTTTCTTTCAGGTGCAAGTCCTATTTCTTGCTTTCTCCTCCTGTCCAATATCCTGCCTTTCTCTTGCTGCAGTTTGGGTAGGGAACTGCTCCAGGAAAAGTGACAATGAAAGTAAGATCATTATATTCAAAACTTCTGTGATGCTTCGCTATGATGTAACATAGTGCTGAGGGGTTGGATCCCTGGTCTTTCTTCAACTTTAACGGCTTTGAATTAGCCTTCCTTTGAGCAAATTTTGTGTGTGCCCCCTTCTTCATTGCACTAGACCCATCTTCCTGATTTGCAAACTTTCACTACAACTAATTTAACAAGTAAGGTCAATAAGAAAATACTAAGTAATGGCTATTTCATCTTCAGCTATACCTCTGAAATAAAACGTGGCTTCTATAGTTAATTAACTATGCCATAAAGATACTAAGGATATATACCTTCTCTTATCCAGTTGATTATGTTCCCGCGTTTTCTTTGCTGATAACTGGATCCTTCAGCTCTTAAGGCATGGGAAAAGAGCTTGTACTATTAGTCTGAACTACCTGTTGAAAAGAAAAGATATCATCACAGTGCATTGCAGCAGTTAAAACACTGAAGTCTCTTACTAGCTTTCAAAATGTATTTATAGTGTGTTTAGTTATTCTTCAGAAGCACAGCTGCTTCTTTTGGCTCTGGGGTACAGGAATGTAAGATGCTGCCATGTTAAACTGCCCTCCCAACCTGTTGCAGTCTGCTTACACTGTTTCGGAGCAAACCACTGAGCAATTGTTCTTGTAGTTCCTATATAAAAATGTTGTATCTTGGTGACAGAGCAGTTAATCTGCAAAGATTATAGACATCTACAATCAACAGTGTTCACCATAGTCCAGAGCAGACTTCATAATGTGAAGGAGTCTTTGGCTAGATACTTTTACTGTTAGGTCTGCTATTCAGTCATCAGCACAAAGCAGGCTTAATAAATCTGTTTCAGGTGTGTTAAGTCTTAGCAGTAACTTATTTTAAAAACACACACACACCCAAAAAAATAAAAAAATAAATAAAGAAAAAACAAACAATATAGTTTTGAACATCATTATTTTTTGTAAAACAGGTGTTCAGTGGTATTTTAAATAATGTTTTAGCTTTGAATTCTTATTGCCGTACTACTATTTTAAACTTTGTTTTGAAGTATTTATCATTAGTGGCATGTTTAATGTCAATAGCTCACTTTGTTGGAAGCAGTGCTTATGTCAACAAGTACAACAATGTAAATGAAAAAATGTTTAAGTGCTGCAGGCATAGTTGAGGTGAATACTGTGACAATCAGTAGGATCTTTTCTATCAATAAATCTCATATTGCCTGCATTACTACATTGGGTATGACATTTATCTGTGTTTGTGCTTTGAACTGTCTCTGTTGTTGGAGCCATAAAGTTGAATAACACAACAGCTGGGAGTTTATAAGTGATGCATTTATGAGCAATGTTTAATATGTTAAAGCTCTATGAAAAAAGTAATGACTTGTATTTTTACAGGATTTATAATGTTATGTATTGGGGTAGACTTCCTAACAGGACCCAAGAAAGACCTTAGCTCTATCTTTGAAGTGAAAAGCCACCAAAAGCCACTATTCAAAAGGAGTAAAAAGTATATTAAACTACGTAAGTATAATTGTACTTCCTTTCTTCCATGAGTCTAGGAATTCTGTCTCAGGAAAAAGAGTAACACGGTGCAGTGTTTTGCTCAGATGTTTTAGATATTTTTTTTTGGTGCTAGCTTTAGAACTGGATTTTTATAGATGTTATTGCCATAGTGTTAGTTTTAGTGAGGACATATACTACTGGAGGAGTTGATTCTCTGTGATTACAGTTTAGAGGGAGGCTATTCCCCGTGGACTATGTTAAACGGAGACCAAAAAAAATGAACTGGTGAAAAGAGAAAATGTGAAAATGGATTTGGCATCATTTGTGATTCCATTTTGGTGGTTGAGGAGGAGATCTCTCTGGAACTTAGGATTTATTGCATATGTATACAAAAGATATAAATGATTTTTCAGCCCATTCGCCGTTCAGTGTGACACCCTTTATAGGACTGTGTGAGCTGGCTGGTAGTGGGATGGGACTCGGCTGCCCCAGGAGCTGCTGTACAATGTGACACCCCTCCTGTGTGAGGAGGCAGTCCTGCAAAGCCTGTGGTGGCTGACATCACAACACACTTCTGACACCTTACTATGCGTACAGACCATGCCGGTCCTCAGGAAACCTTTGACACGTCCTGTCTGTGAACTATGCTTAGGGATCCCCGCTTTCCAGAAGATGTGTATGAGGTCTGCTTTTTTCCTTAGGTTTTGAAAAGAAACTAAAATACTTGAGGTTTTACTGCTTTTTGACTTGTAAACCTCTGGAATCTATCCAAATGATGTTTTCAAGTATTTCTCTACAATCATTTGAGCGTCACATTTTTTTTCATTGTTAGCTTACTTTTTCTAAGGAAAAAGTCTATCAGTATTATGAAGTTTGGTAAAGAAAAAAATTGCTAGGCATTAGGGCATGCTGACCCTACAGAGACCAGGATGCTCAAGGTTCACATTTCTGCATCTTTTTTTCCTCTGTGACTTTGGATCAAATCACTTATCATTTGTATACCTCATTTTGCCTCACTTGGATGGCAGAGAAAATAGTGCTTCACCACTTCTCAGGACTGTTTCTGAAATCTTTATGAAGGTCTTTCCCCTATGTTCTTAGGGGGCCAGAAGAATGTGGGCCCTGAGAGTTTGTGTGTTAGAGGCAATATGAGCACCAATGCAAGTGGTTTGAATATTACTATTCAAACAAATTTCACAGAAGTTGAGTAAATACTTCAGAATACTGTGTGTCACAAAGCACAGCCCTTGCTTAGCTGATTTTGTGACATTACAACAGTAACTCTTTTACTTCCTTGTTAGGCCCAGACTTGTATTGTTTCTCAGCTTCCCCTTTAAGAACCTTTGCATCTTGGAGAGTACAGAATTGCTTGACATTTGCTAATGTCAGCACTGTCTTTCTTCTGGCATCATCCATGGTAAAATGTATTTAAATTTTATACAAAATTGTTCCAGAAAACTTGCATAAAAATAAATGAAGTAACTGCAGAGGGGTTTGAGCATCAGATTACAAGGTGCCAAACCCTGAGAGCTCTTAAGTGTCTGCTGTGGTTATTTGGAAGGCTACAGGATCAATGGGAAAGCTCTGAATTTGCATTCTGTGAAGCCACAATGCCTTTCCAAGAATGTGTCAACAAAGGACTGTTCTGGAGGTCTGGCAGGGTTCACATCTTTCTGACATCTAAAGGCTTGCAAGTAAACTAAATTTTTTTCCACACACTGTATTTACACAAAATAAAAATTGTATACTACAAATACATATGTGGAACACAGAGAGGAAAACACTGGAGGGTTTACGTGATGCTCTTATTCATGTCCTATAATGAATTCTTCAACAGGTGTCATTTTTGCATAAATATTCCAAGGAGTTTTGGTATATTCTGTCTGCTCAGCCTGTTGTGTTTTGGAGAATGTAAGTGTATCTGCTCACACAGAGATATTATGTGTGCATATAAATACTCTTTGAGTATGCTGCTTTGGACTGGTGTTGTCACTGGCATGTGTGGAAATCTAAATGTATACGTTTCCCATTCTACAAATAGCCTATATGTTAGCCCGATAGTGTACCCAGTTCTGTTTAACTGCAATAATATTATTTTCTCTTGCTTTAAAAAAACTTTTCTGTGTTCTTATTTTTCAAGTATTGTGGCTGTTCGTTGGCATTGGTTTACTAGGATTGGGTCTACGTTATAAAATTTACCAGAAGAAGTTGGGCCAAGGGGTGAGTACTGTGTTTGTGAAAATGGTAACTTTCAAATACACAGTAAAATGTGCGTGTGATATCTTAGATGTGTTGGTTGGTACTGAAGAAGTCGTTGTACCAGTATCCAAGTATCCAGCAAAACTAATGCAGAAAGTAAGATGGAGAAAGTTTTAATTTGTGTATTCATGTTGAACATGGGAAATATCTGGGTCTTTGGAGATTTGTAGTGCTGCTGTGGATGAAAAAAGTATTCTGAAAAACTGAGAGATGCTTGCCTTGTCTATTCAATTTGAATGATACTTTTATAAATGAGTTTGAGTTGTGTTCAAAACCTAACTGTGCAATGCTGTTAACCTGATTCTATATTGGGGAAGTTTGAACAGATAACCTCCTGAGGTTCCTTCCAGCTGAAGGAATTCTATCCTTCTGTATTTATATGCATACCTGAATTGAACCTCTCTGAAAACTTGGTTGACTTACATTAGACTTAGACTAGTTATGGAAATTGGATAAAAATTGTAAAATTCCAGTTTTCTATCTGGCAAGAAATTAGGTATTGCAATGACAGTAACAATTAAGATGATTAATGCTCACAAAGTTTAGCATTTGTATTACTTACAGGTTGTCAGAGTGTGTTGCTTGCCTATTTAGTAATTTTAATTAAAAACTGGAGCTGTTTTGATCACATAAAAGTTAACATGTTTCCATTCTATGATTTATATGATATATATATTTATATGATATATATATTTGATTACTAATATAAAATTGCATTTTTGGTGCAGTTGTTTGCAATTATGAATGAGACTTTCTTTTAGCGTCAATTCAGAAATAGTCCTTTGAAACCTGCTTTTGACATGTATTCCTCTTGGTATTTGTTTTGTTAGAGAAATCACTGATGACAAATGCAGGAAAAGATGCAGAAAAGGTGATGAGAGAGAAGTAGAAATTTTGTGTGTGTGTGTGTGTCTGCGTGCCTGCCTGCACATGCATATTCACACATGCACCCAGACATAGACAGTTGGCTTTGTTTTTAGAACTCATCCAGGTTTGTAGTACCTTATAATGTGGAAAAAAGTGGGTAGTTCCTCTTAGAAAATGAGAAAAAATCATATTGTGTCATGTTCATTTATTTACTGTTACTTGTAATAATTAATTTTAACTGTGATGACTTTTCACCTCTTGTTAATAGCAGTTTTTTCTCAAAAATACCAGAAGTCTTTTGTAATCCTGACAGCTTTATTAGGAAAATGTATTGGTTAAAACATCTCTTCTTGTGTGTGTTTTATGGCACCATGCATCTGATGTTGTTGACTGCAAAGGTATAATACATAAAAGTCAAATTGTACTTGAGTTTTATTCCATTTATTTTTTTGAGGTTCCAAAAAGAGACTTCTCTGCTATGATCTGGCCTTTTAGATTTGCATATGACAATGAAGGATGGTCTAATTTGGAAGGATCAGCTAATTTGCTTAATCAGACAGGTAATGGTTTTTTTCCACTTCATTTATATTTGAGAGGGTTCATCTGAAGGGACAGAAGCAAGAACACCTGCTGGGTAACTGAGTCCATTCTTGCATTAACACAAGAACCTGTGTCTAGTGGCTTTCTCCTGAATTTGTGAGCTGTTCCAGTGCAATCACTTCTGTTAAAATTCCATTTGCAGAGGTGATATTTTTATTTTTTCAATGTACTTTAAAGAGGTTTCTGGTTGGAGGAAAGACTTTGTTAATTATTTGGATTTTTTTCTCACGTTGCTGCTGTGTTACTTGTCTATAGAGGAATTATTTACAGAAATGAAATAATGATCAATATCGTTTTAGAAGTTAATGGTTTTTAACTTCTCTGTGTTTTGGTTTTTTTTTAAGATGTGAAGCATTATATAATTCCTAATGGGTCTGAGATTAAAATGCCCTACACAGTATGTAAAGAGGAGAAACAGACAAGTCTGTTTCCGTCACTGAGCCAGAGCAATGTATAAAAGAAAAATGGTGATTGTAGCTTGATTGAGTTGTTATGATTTTACTGTAAAGAAGGGTGTCTAACCTGTTGCTCATGGACAGGATTTTGGTTGGGAAATTAGCTATAGGAAATGAAGAATTTGGACCTGACTAGTGCTGCTGCAGGGTGCACTGAAAGCAATTGACCAGTGGTGTTTGTAGGTGTTACTTGTTTTCTGCAATACCTATAAAATAGGGAAGACTGGGAGCTGCCACTTTGAGGTTTAAAGCAGACCAGATTAGGAAGCATCCACACTGCTGTTCCAGCATTTGTGTTCTCCTGTCCTCCTGTGGTGTGAATGCACCACAGGGCTTTCCTGAGCGGCTCAGGCTTGACAGACCTAAGCAGTGGGAAGGCGCTGACACAGGTGCTGCTGGGCAAACCTTGATTTTGCGGCAGAGATACCCAGGAGTCAGTGAAGAGGCAACAGGCTGATTCATGCATTGTTTACTCCATTGTCCCATGACCAAAGGTTCGGAGGGCTGAGCTACACAGGCTGTCTAGCAATAAGAGAAAACAACTGGGACATTTGATGAATTGAAACTTGGGGCATTCGTGTAGATACATGATTCCATAGCTCATGTCTAGGTATTTATTTAATCTTTGCATATTTACTTATGAACTGTAATTAATGCATTTATTTCTGGTACCTGTAGTTTAAATTCATGAATATTAGAGTGATTACCTGGTCATGTCTATTGAGCATTTCTTTGTGGTAATGAAGTATCACTTCTAAAAGAAGCAATTGGTAAGTCAAAAAGGCAGCAAATTCCAAAATATAAACGAACTAATCTTAATTCCTGATTGCTGGAAACAGTATTCTGGAGTTTTATATTACATGTATATTGTTGTATAAAATAGCACATTAACATTTTATTTTTTTATTTATTTTCTTTTTCTTTTTCAAATTAACTTTCAGGAAATGCATTAATGCATTCAGAGTTAAGCTGGAGAGTCTTAAACAATTTGTTTGCTAAAGAAGAGTAGCTGATTTTGAGAGTCACAGAGAAAAGTGTGGCTAACTTCTTCAGCATAGGGGTTCTTCTTAAAGGTGTGGTCGAGTGCATTCCATGGGCTCATCTCTCTGTTGGAATAGTGAAGATGCAATATGTCTGTTGTGACAGGAACTCCTGTCTGCCCTGAAGGGAACCAACATCAACCCCTCTCAATGGTTTCTGTCATTGTTTATGTGGCCAGCGTGTATGCTAATGATGTAGAAGCAAAAATCTGGGAATCCACTTAAAAGTACTCTGAGCTACTGTTTTCCCTGGTAGCATTGCTTTCATAGTGCCAAATAAGACATTTCAAAAGAAAAAAAAAAATTGTGGCAAGAGTGGTGCTGGATAGAGTGGTCTTAATTCCTTATAGAAGGGCTGCGGATGAAGTGGTGACTTGATCTGCCTTCTGGAGTAGGAGAGCATTCCAAGGGGGGCATAATCACAGCAAGAAGGGAGCACTTGCTGTGGCTGCAGCCATACTGACCTGCTATGCAAGCTGAGCCTGGATGGTTCAGCCAGCCTGTGGCCAGCTTGCAGACTCCCACCTTCCTTCAGGCATGGGCAGGTCTTTCTTAGCTGCCAGTTCCTTGGGGGACCGCATAGCTCTTCCCATATCCTGCAGCTAAAATATAGGGGAACCTGTCGTGTTGTTCTGACAAAACCACACCTGAGCGTGTAAACAGGGAGGGACCACAGTGCTCTGAGAAAGTGAGGTGGCTGTGGATTGTCAGCAGTTCGCTAGAGCTGGGAGCCCTTCTGTTACCATGCCTGGGGGCTGACACTAGGTTGCTATCAGCTGATTAATTGTTTTGGCAGCAGCAGCCTGCTCCCTCTTGCACAGGACCCTTTGGAGCAGAATAGGATTTGGTGGATGAAGGTGAGTACAGATGTGCTGTGTAGCGCTTGTTCATCAACTTGAAAGCAGTAGACTCACTACTGTTAACCTGTGTATGCATGTTACGTCTAATGCTTTTGAAATAGTTTGTATGAGGTACATGCAGGCCAACTGTACTGTGCAGTCTCATGCATGGCTGGCTATGCACTGTAGGAAGGAGCTATGGCAACAAAACACTATGGATCTCTTCATCAGAGGCTGTGTAGCCTACAGTGACCAAAAGTTTGGGCATGACTCTGTTGGCAGTGTTAAGATTTGCCCTGATTGACTCCTGAAGCACTTGGGTCCATCCCTGTGTAATTAAAAGGGAAATGATGACAGTATGTAGTCATTTATAAATCAGATTTATAGGTCACAATTATCAATTTGGAAATATTTTCTTTTTTATTCCCCATTTTAGATGCAGATCTTATCACTATTATAGAGAGTGATGCCTCTAAACCATTTATTGGGAACAACGATCCAGCAATGTGGCTAGGAGAAAGGCTAGGATTTTACACAGATTTTGGCCCGAGCACAAGAGATCACACTTGGGGGTGAGTAATCTTTACATGCACAGTGACGGTAAATAAATGTAAATACACTACCCAATACTAACTCCACTAGAACGTGGGCAAAGAATAATTGGAATCATAATCACTGTAATCACGTGTTGAAGCTTGTCTTTAAGACCACACTTTGATTCCTTAGCATTACAGTGCAATGACATTTTCTTGTTGTTAAAAATGATCAGGTTTTGGTGCCTGCCCCTGTGAGCTACTTTGGCTTTGACGATGCAGAGAATGGCCTCCTGCCCCTTAATGTACAGATTTGGAAGTCTGGCATTCTAAGTACTATCTGATTCCCTTTTCTATTATTTTATTCTGGGCTATGAGAACTTTAGATTTCAGGCTTAAAAATGTGACAGCAGTTGGAAAATGTTACTGCACTTGAGTTATTAGAAATTTTGAATTAATTACAGACAGCTTGGGCTGTCTAGTGGGAAATGGGCATAGAAAGGTGCATGTCTGATTTTACTTTAATGCTTGACCAACTACCAGTTACATGTCTTTGAATATCTTTGCCCTCTGGGAGGTAGTGGCTTATGATGTGGCTTTTTTTTTCAGGGGGATAGGCAGATGTCTGTGACAGATGGAACTTCCTAGTGATGTTGCAATGGCTTTTTAATTTTTGCCATATGTGAGGGGAATTTAGTAACTTTCCTCCTCCAGAGCCTGTGTCTTTAAGTGATACAGAATAGGGCAGAAAAGTCATTCTCTGAAATTTTCTTCGATGTGTTTTGGAAAACCCAATGAAAAATTGTTCTAGGGTTGATTCCGAACATAAGCTGAAAGAATGAGAAGTCTCCTACTTTAAAGATGGATTTCTACTTGCTTCTACTTCTAATAAAATAAATTTTAATTACTGGTAGTATACAATTCTGTTTTGTCTGAGGTTGCAGATTTTGAAAGGGTCAGTGTAAAAAATCATGTATACAGAATGGTATTTCTTAGTTTAGGAATGAATTTGATAATACATTTTTAGACATGTACTTAAGTAATATTTTAGAGGAAAACCTAAATTCAGAAAAACCTGCTAGAGATGGTTTGTCAGTTTAGTGGCCATTAGTCTTCTGCTCACATTTATCTGCATAGTTCACTCTTGTGAAGCTTATGAACTGCAAAATGTAACTGTTTCTCTCCTCTCATGTAGGATTATGGTGCTATCGAGGTATCCAATTGTAAAATCTACCCATCACCTCCTTCCGTCTCCAGAGGGGGAGATTGCACCTGCCATCTCCTTGACTGTCAACTTCACTGGGAAACTGATTGATTTTGTTGTTGCCCACTTTGGAAATGAAGAGTGTGTATTTTATTTATTGTTACATATGTCATGCGAAGTCGCGTAATGTAATTTTGATTTGTGAACTTCTGGGATTTCCTTTGTACATTTTAAAATCTGCTGCTGTAATACTGGTTCTAACAAGGCACATTGGAGGAAATATTATGACAAAGCTACTGGTGTAAAATTTTGAAGCGTTTTTAAAAGGGGACAGATGTGTCACACAAAACTCAGCTGACCCTAATATCTGAGTTACTAGAGATATAAAGGTATAGTTTTGCTAAACCACAACAAGTAATACGTCTACAGATACATCTCAGTGCAGGATAGCATCCTTCTGACTTTCTGCATGTGGAATAGATCTATTATATTCCACAATAAGTGCAGATACTTACAGATAAATAGCATCATTGATGTTCATTAAAATTAAAAGTAACAATTCTGAAACCTCCAAGAAGGGACAGTGTTGAAACAGCAATACATATATCTATTTAGTGTCCTTCTGACTCTATGACTGGAAATAGGAAAGCTGATCTCTGGATTCTGAAAGAAAGAATTATACCAATAACTCAAATATATGATGGAAAAGATTAAGGTATATATTTTAATTCTTTACTTTGAAACAACATCTTGAGTATTTTATGTGTAATGAATATTAATAAGGCATAGTTTTGTGATTGTCCATGTAGCTGTATTTTCTGGGTTTTTTTGCTGCAGTGTTAAGTATTTTTGTGGTTATGTAGTAAGATTCAGATTTTTTAAAAATACTTGTTATAATTCATGAAGAGGCAAATTTATGGATTGGGTGCAGTGTATAATACACAAAGGAGCTGCTCAGAAAGCCATAGGAATTATCATTATCCCATACTGAGCTTCCCCATTTCCTTCCCCTGTGCAGAAGCTGTGCTCCAAGCATGCTAAGTGTTATAGGTTTCTGTTTTACTAAACACATACAGTTGTCAGAAACTACTCCAAAATTTGAACTCTAGAAAGGAATTTCATTCTGTGCCTTACACAGATGGTTAGATTTGCCTCTTTGAGAAGCTGTTTGTCAAAGTAGAAGAAAATAACACTGTTTTCCCCCCTCAGAGAGGAGTGAGATAAAGACTAAGGAGAAAATAGGAGGAGACACATGAGAAACAAGTGCAAATTGCATTGTGTTTTGAGGTGAATGAATTTGTAATTGAATGTCACACACAACTGCTTGTTTTTCATCTTTTTCAATCTGCTGCTTAGGATGACGTAAACTACAGAATACAGGATAACTAGGAATTTTTTTGAAGACTTTTAAATGTGGGAATATAACAATGCCTGTGTCATTTAAAAGAACCCATTTTCTGATGTGGTGTAGTTCTGGATAGAGCAGCTAGCTGAGCAGGCTATTTCACATATACCTAGGTCAGGCTTCTGTTTAAATGGTGAGGTTTTTTGCTCTCATGTCTGTGTGCTCTTTCTCCCTAATGCATTTGCTTCAGTCAGAAGTACTGCTATTCAGAAAGCATAGCAGCATTTAAGTTCATGTCTCCTTTTGGGATTAAAGATTCCAAAACCAACTTCCTGTCTCTATAATTTACCAGAATGTAGAAGAGAACATGCTTTACCCAACTGTTCAAAGTTGTTAACGTGAAGAATCATAGAAAGACAACTATCTTTATGACAAATCCAAGGACAGGGAATGGGACCCAGTGCAGTATTTTACCAGGCTCCACTTAGGCTACACTTATAGTCATGCTGGAACTGTTGTGTAGATCTTGTTAAAGAGATGCAGAATACCTGCCAAATGTCATTAAGCGTTAATGGGATGACATAGGTCTTAAGTTATATTTCCTAAATTATGTGACCCAGACTTTAAGACTATATTCATCATAAAGGTTTTGTTAGCATGGGAGTTCTTTGTTATGCACCATGCTGTGCAAGCACAGTTGAATTTCAAGTGCAGGCAGAGACGAAGCCTCAGATAACCAAAACACTTACGTTCACATTTCTTAGTGATGAGATCGGTATTAAAAACAAAACAGTAATAGAAAAAAATCGTTCCTATAATGGTTAGAAAGAGAACCTTAATTACATCTACCATGACCATGTGGCTTTTATCAAACAGTGATCATTTTGAGTCAGTGAGCTTTTCTGTAAGCTTTCATACTCTTTAATACTGAGCAATAAAAGAGGTACCAGATTAATTTGAGGTTTACTGTTTTATAGCTCAAAGATTCTGAGCTGAAATGTATATATGTTACAGTCTTTTGTATTTCTTTCAGAGAGGACTTGGACAGAAAACTCCAGGCTATAGCTGTTTCAAACCTATTGAAGACTAGCGCTAAGCAAGTTGTGTTTCTAGGATATATCACTTCAGCTCCTGGATCCAGAGATTATACTGAATTAATAGAAAATGGAAACGTCCAGGTAAGGTAAAAGCACTGCTTCTTTTAGCAGACTGAGATAACATATATTTGAAACATTCGGCTTTCAAAGTAGTAACTTGGAAATAGATGTATAAGAAAATACATGCGCATTTTCAAATAAAATCTTCAGCTACCTCATGAGGTGTTATAGAGAAGGTGGAGTTACAGAGTGAAAGAACGAGAAGCAATGGACAAGAGTTGCCACGAGGGAAATGCCAGTGAGACAGCAAAAGAAAAAAATAATGATACTGAAGTTAGGGTTGTCAAGCATTAGAACAGGCGCCCAGAGAAACTGTGAAATCTCCATCCTTGGAGATATTCAAAAGTTGGCTGCATAAGATCCTAGGGAAGTTACTTTGATTGGGAGCAGGTGACCTTCAGACATCCCTTCAACCTCTAATTCTGTGATTCTTCTGTATTAAAACTGAGTTCTGCAGTTTGGTTTTCTGTTACGTGTTAAAAAGTTGTCTGATTTGTCTGTGTCTAACGGTGTTTTTTTTTCTTTCTACCTTATTACAATGTTTTAGGCAAAACATTTTTCTGCAGCAGGTTTACACATTGGTTCCTTTACTGATTTAAAGCCTACCTGTAAGGAAGGCTTGCCTTACTTTTTGAAAATTTTTTCCCCCTTTCACTCATAGGATATTGACAGTACAGATCGTGACAGATGGTGTAGCTATATTATGTATCGTGGTGTAATAAGGTATGTTAAAGTGGATCATTTATTCATTGGTTTTAAATATCTTTATATGATAATCTATTTTACACCCTTCTGTAGGTAATAGTGGAAGAGTCTTATATCCCTAAACAATTATGTATGGAAAGTTAGATACATCATGAAGTAATGTGAAACATTGATCTTAGGATGAATTGGTGTATTTCTGAATATAATTTACAAAGACAGTATCACAGGTTTCATCCTTCTGCGTCAAAAGCCTTCAGGTCTAATCTGCTTTGGTAACATAAAACTACTTTCTTCCAAAGCCCTGGCTTTGCATCTTCATTCTAAAACGTCAAGGCTAAGCTCTAATTCGCGTGTGACACAGAAGATACAAATTTTGAACTATGATTGTAGGGTTTGTTGAAGTAAAATGCTGATCTAATCCAGCCAAGCTTTACACTGGATTTAGTGGAAACTTTAACTGTGTAAGCCCATATTGAAGGACTTTCCTCTGCTGGGACCTATGCACACCATATCTTTTAATACCAAGTTGCTTGTAAATCATTCTCATGGTGATGTATGTACCAGAAAGGAATTCAGCTTATTTGGAATAAACTATGCAAATTCTGCAGTATTCACAGGAGTAAAACCAGTAAACTAGATGGCTTAAGTAACAGTCTCAAGTAACAGTATTGAGAGAAAAAAGAAAAAAAAGGCAACAGAAAACACAAGAAAATCCTCATTTGCAATCTAATTTTTCTAATTACTCATTCTATTGATGCTTGAGCTCCTTTCTTGAATTTCAAAATCTTTTCAGTGAAAAAAGGTGGTGAGCTTATACCAGTATGCACATTCTAAAGCTGTTGTTTTAAAAGTAGGTTTCTAGATGTAGAACTTACTTTTGTGTCAAACGCTTGCGCTTTCTTAGTTTTTCCACTTGTGACGTTGTTATGATGCTTATGTTTGTAGAGCACTCAAGTTTTTTGAAGGTGAGATTCACAGTAATGGAAAGTTAAGTTGATAGTTAAATAACTCTTGAAAGTGACATGAATTAAGGATGTGGTGAAATTCCCTTGAGTTATTTCTTCAAACTAACTCTTCTTGTATTGGACAGGTTGGGCTATGCCCGCATATCTCATGCTGGTTTAAGTGATTCAGAAGTCCAGATGGCCAAATTTAGGATCCCAGATCACTTGGATAGCTATGTGGACAATGACAGAATTGTCACTGATCCCAGCCAGGTTCCCGAAGACATTCGTTTCAATCCCAGGTCAGTGTATCTCATAAGAAATTGAGGGGATGATGTACATGATCTCTTGTGAAAGAGAAGTCTAGGAACAAAATTCCTCTTAAAGTGGGAGGCACTAGTCATTACCAAACTGAGCAGAAGATTAGGAGGCAAGAAATTCTAATTTGTAATTCCATTTTTTCTACTGACTTGGTATATATGCCTTGGGAAAATCAGTCTGCTGTGTCGTAGCATAAATTGAAGGTAATGCTTATTTCACCTAGGTGATTAATTTCTGAGATCATTTGATAGTGATGTTTGCCAAGTGGTGTGGTGACTCATTTTATGGATGATGAGAGATCTCCCATGTTTCTTAGCACTTCTGAGGACTGGGGTCTTAATACACTGGTACTTAGAACACAAAGTACGATATACACATTAAATATTCTTTGCATAAGCGTTTTAAAAGATACAATATTACTAGAGCAAAATTTCGGGAGAACACCTGAGGCAGTATGTTACATATGTCAAGAAGAAGAAAGGGCTACGTTTTTACATAAAAGATTATTTATTTCTATAGTGCTGTCATTTTCCCTCTGGTATTGCATAAGGAAAAGAAATATGGAGAAAAGTATTTATTCTGGACTGAGTATCAGTGAAAAAGTCATGAAGTTTGAGATAAATGTTGCCACAGAGAGACAATTTCCAGCAATGACATTTTTACTACTTCTAACATTCATAATACAGAATATATTAATTTCTTACATACACCTAATGGTTGAGCTTACTCACTTTTCATTTACCACTCAGTCACTGGCTTCCTGTCTAAGCAGGAATTTGGCCAGTCTTTCTCACATGCTGAAACTTGCCTGAAGTTAGCATTCACATTCAGATTTTTCTCAGTTGATTTCAGCGCAGAATATTCTTCTTGTCCTAATTTCTTTTATGTCTGCCTCTAAGCAGAAAATGTATACCCTTGAGGAATAAGTTTAACTTTTTCCAGTTAACTATAGTTCTTTTGAAATACAATGGCACTGCTCTTAAATGTTATTTGGCACTGATATTTTGAATAAGTTACTTCTGAAAAATCTACCGGAATAGTCAGTAGTCCAAAACTTTGATTTAAATATGGCATGAAAAATTACAATTTTCATCATAATTTTCAAAAATAAAATGTGCAATATTAACAATAGGGTTGACTACTTGGATACTGTGGAGGGTTACATTGTATCTCCAGTGAAGTCGCTAGGAAAAACTTAGGGCATAGGATTTAACTACATAAAGGCACACTCACCTTTGTCAGCTAGAGTTCCATTTATAGAGTACCTATGGCATTAATTCCATCAATGTAATGAAATGTCTCCGTTATAGTCAAAGGCCTCTAGTTAGTAATAATACATAGGTTATGATTTATATTTAAATAGGGTTGTGGCCTGTTTCTGAAATAAACTATCTAGAACATTCAGAAGAAGTGTTAATGAAATCATACACTTATTACAGTATAATTGCAGGAGTTAAATCATGTTGTAATGGTTTTGCTTTGTTGAATATTTTTTTTTTTAGGTTTGGCTCTTATAAAGATGGACATAATTATGAGCATATTCATCACTTCCATATGAGCACTCCTAAATATTTTAAACAGACAAATTAGAATGAGAAAATAACATATCGCTGGAACCAACAAGAAAGGTTTGTTGCTTGAAATTGAACTGGCAGCCAAAAAGACTACATTGTTCAAGGGCGAGGAACTCCCATGGTGCATAACACTGCAACTGTCTAATAGTCGGTGACTTTAATGACTTGTTGTCACTGTGAGAGGGGGAAGACACATGTGTTTTGATAAACTGGTATCTACCTGGGCCAGATACCTGCTTTGTATGCAGCAAAGCAAGGGTGGGAACTTGCTTTGACAATAACTTCAACTCTTTTGAAGGTATTCTATATTGTGCTGTTTCAGAGCTGAATGTACCTATCCACTTTTTCTTTCGAGTCAGGTATGACCCCTTTCCTTTTCTGGGAGCTCAATGGGACAATCATGAGCAAGGAATTTCAGCTGACTTCCACACTTTTTTGATGATGGAGGCAAAGCAAAATAATGTGCTAGCGTATAGGTAAACAGTTGATATGTGTTGTAGTCCTGCTGCTGTTGCAATAAAAGGTTTGGCCTTTCCAAAATAGGAATGAGACTAGTGTGTTTTTTATTTGGGAGATATGTAGTAACTATGTGTTGGAAGCATGTGTATTTTTGACTTACTGAAACAGTATTTACATCTGCTGCTATTCCACATTTTATTCTTAAATGAGTTTTACTAGAACAATTTGTAGATGATTGATGTTCATAATATTGGAGAAAAGGCAGTGACTTTTACACAATTCCTTTTTTAACAGGACATTAGACACTGCAATGCTTTTACAAAGGGAAGAGTACAGTACCTCTGAATAGTTATTGTTCTGAGGCACTTAGGTGAACACACTGCAGAAGAATTAAAAGCAATCATGCTCAACACAACAAGGTTTCTGAGAAGGGAGAAAAGATGATTGTAATTTTTATTTAAAATGAACCATAATAAAACAAAAAATGCATTGTTCCTTTGCTAGCACTACATTTTAGTGGGAGTAAGTAGAAGTGGGGCTTTTTTTGACCCAGGCAGGGAATTACCTATTATGTAACACAATGTAAAACCATTGTGTTTTCTCAGGGTCCTTTGGCAATGTCTTTTATGTTTAACTCCTGATCCTTCAGTGTATGTGCAGATCTTCCCTTAAACAGTAAAGACATCTTCAGCGTTGTACAAGGGAATTTTCATGCTTGTGAGAAACATGTTAGATCGTTTATTTAAATGACCCTCTCAACTTTAAAACTACATATTTAGTACTTGTGTGTCTTTTCAGTAATACCTAAACATACTGTAACTGAAAGGAGTAGGACATGTTGCAGGAAAGAGGGTGGGTTTTTTTCTCCCTCTAATTCTCTACCATGTGCTTTTGAGAAGAGCTTGAGCATACTCAATTTTATTGTTTCTCTATGTAAGCAAATACAGGATGTGTCTTTACCCAGGGTTTCTTGTTCTATGGAGTCAGGTAACCGCTGCCATCACCAAGCTTGTCACTTAATCCTGGTCATCCATCATTTCACTCCCTTGTTTTCTCAGAGTGAAACACTTCACTGCTCTTCGTGGACAGAGGGTATTTGAGAGACACTGAAGGAATGTATATCCACCACTGCTTCATCTCAGATGGTGTTAGAGAGCCTGACTTTGTTAGTTACAATTAGCCAACCATCGAACTAATCTACTTTTCTCCTAGAGGTTCTGTATTTGTCTTTACAAGCCCAAGGAAGTCTGGTTAAACATTCCAGTTTAGATATGCTTTATGTAGGATTTGAAGTCCTCTGAACTTGTTCTCTGTGTGACTCCAACAGGACAGGATAAATCAGGTTTTGGAATGATGGGAGTGAGTTTCTTGCTCTTTCAGCAGTTTTCTTCTGCAAACACCAGTGCCCCCTTTCTCTCCCTTCTCCCAGCCTGCGACAGCAGCTGGCACCGGCACCAGCACTGCACAGTGGCTCTGAGTATCCTCAGTTCTTTGCAGCATGCTCTCATGCTAGCTCTGACACATGTCCAGCTCCAGGTTTGCCTTTCCATAGCCTGTACAAAACATAACACTATCTTGCCACATTACTTAACATCCTCCATAGGCTGACTCTACAAATACCTTGTAATATGAGCTGTTTATTCATGTGAGGTATGGGAAATGATACTCATAAACATAAAAAGCTTGAAACCCCCTTATTTTTTTAACAATTAAAAAACACATTCAGGGTATTTTTCAAGAAGTCAGACACCAAGGTGTGACCTGCACAGCAGGTCAGACTATATGTCATCTCTGTGTGTAATCTTCAAAGTCTGTGAGCATACTTAAATGTATTTTCACAGGATTTAGAAATGTTCACCCCATTAGAAATGTTCATGTAGACACTGACAGATTGTAAAGTTTGAATATTCTCTTTCTCTAAGTAGCTTGTGTAATTTAATGTGGGTGGATCCATACCTTGTAATGCCTAATATCTGAAAACACTGCATGCAGATGTAATGACTAGCAAGTATTTGTTGACAGTTGCATTATTTTATCAGAACGACTAAGAAAAACTGTGACCACGAACTGTTTGTGTACTGCTTCTACTACTGTGGTTAGAACTGAGAAGCTAAAACTACACTTTATTTGTCCTTGAATCTACACACTGATCTAATGTCCTGTATCTGACGGGTTTAGAAAAATGTGCAGCACATCTCTCAGCTGCAATCACTGCTTCAAACTATGAAAGAAATGTGCTAGAACAGGTCCTGCTGCAGGGGCATGTGACTAATCTTGCTGTTTTCTAACCATACTTTCTTCATCTCAGTTTTCAGAAGATAGTGTTATGAAAGAAAAAGGTTGTGAATAACTTAACTATGCATTCAGAAATAGCATGAGAAGATAGAATGTATAAAGTAGTTATGGTTAAAAAGGTCTAGATTATACAATGACTTCTAAATAATACGTATTCTGTTGTACTCCTAATTCCGTTCTCTCTGACATTCTGTGCAGGTCAGTTAAAGTTTCTAGGAAATACACAGGAAGAGACAGCAGTGCATCAGGAGCCTACCAGTGTGTATCTCAGGATAAGAGAAAGGACTCTAGGTAACATGTAAGAAAGCAACTTCTGAGAGTGATTGTACTGGATTTTTCAGCAGGGTGGAGACTCAAGTCTCCTCTTACATATATTCCTGCTTTGGGGCCTCAACTCTGGCATTTCTGTGTGTATTGTAAGCTTAGCTTCAGGAGTTGTCACAGAGCGCTCTGAAACCTGGGAGCTGCAGTTCAAACCTCTTGGACCAAGGAGGACCTGAAATTGTTACTTCCCATTTTCAAAAAGGGTGCCGCAGCTACAAGCTTACTAAACAAAAGTTTGGCACACCCTTTGGTTTTGAACTGGAGTTCATGTTACTGAAACAAGTTGGGTGTAGCTTAAGTGTGCCCTGACCAGCTTCCACTTGTCTCACTGAAGCAGAACACCCACAAAACCCGCTCAGGTCCTCTACTGACACTGAGGGAGCTTTGTGGCCACAAAGGTGCTCGTTGTTTTGATGCACCTCCAGGGCTCAGGCAGACGTTCTGAGCTGTTCTTTTAAGCTTGGCTGCTTAGAGCTTCCTAATTATGAATTAAACAGATGTTTTTTAAAAATTTTCAAACGGAAGTTGAAAAAAACCCCTAGAAATCCGATTTAAGGATTTAAATGTAAGCCACCAACAGCTCCAAAACATAGGGTTTTTTTCCTCATGTATGTAAAATTAATTTGTTTGCAGGGTGTTACAAAGAACCTTTGGGGTCAAAGTCATATGTGGAGTAGGTGGAACAGAACAAACCTTCTTACTTCAACAGCGAGCGTAGTATGAGTCCATGGGACAGGGCAACTAAAATGACCTGAATTGTTTAACGAGGAGTGGTTTCAAAGCAGTTACACTATTTGCAGCTGCTACTTTCTGCCACCTGAGGTCCTCTTTTATCCCTGATCAGTCCTGTTCTGCGGATACCGTGCAGGAATAACGCATGGTTGAGGTGTTTCATTGTAACTCTGACAGTGAAAAAATTTTTTGAGAAGCATTACATAAAGCTGTTTGTATTGACTTGGAGATCAGTTACTGTTTCATATCTGCAAATGATTTAGAACTGTGATTGCTGGGCTTCGGGTAGACAATTTATTTCTTTTCTTACAATGCCCTGTACTGTGCTTTGTTGCTGCTTTATCTGCTTTGTTAATGTTCAGCAAATTCTGCTCTGGTAGTGTTTTTATTTTCAATACAAGTCTCTTTTCCCTCTGACTTGTAAAACACATAATGGCTTGTGATTCTGCTGCCCAAAATTAATTTTCAAGCTTGTTTCTAAGCAAAACAAGATGAATGAAAGTATTTGAGAGATGCAGTGGCTTTAGCAATTTGGTGTCAGATACCCTTTGGAAACAGAGGGAATCCTCTTTCTCAGAGATGCTCTTACACTATGTTTCTGATACTGAAGAAGACAAAATCAAGTAAATGGCTCTTCATTCTCATGTTAGCCAATATTTTTCACAGTCTGTGGTAGTTTTTTATGTGGTTGCCATTTTAGCTTTTAATTAAAAAAAGCAACACAAACAGAAAAAGGCAATGACAGTCTCCTTAAAAAAAAAAAGAAAGTTGTTTGCAGTTCTAAGTTTGATCTAGCAGTGTGTAAACTGACTGATGCATTTCCTTCCTGCCCCTTTCCAGTTCTTGGTTTATTATTCCTCTCCTGTGTGTTGATGGGAGCATTTGCACATATGTGTAGTGAGCCAGATCAGGATATTCATCTGGCTGGGAAAACAAACAAACAAATTAACAAAACCAAAAGAAGCGTTGCAGTTTTTTGCTTTGTTTTGGAGCTTTTTGCTTTTGGGAGAGATTAGGAGCAGTCTTGCTCTTTGTTCTACCTAGCTACCTAGCTGTCCATGTGGTTGCACTGGCACAAAAGAAAGGATGCCAGGATGTCTTTGTCCTTGAGACAATGCTCGGCCAACCACGACCTGATTGATCTGCTCTATGTATACATGAAGTATTTCTGCGTTTTGTAAACTCAGGCTTCAGAAGGAAAACACAGGCGTGATTTTGTAGCATCTGCCAGCCTGGAGACTTGTATAGCGGTTTACAGCTAGTGGTGTAACAAAGGGGATATTTATACCTTCTTGAGATTGGAATGAAGGTGCATGTTGTAATGGGCCGTGCTCTCGTGGGGCAGGCCTTTTCTGGCCAAAGCATACATTCCCTTGTTTAGCAGGCAGAAGCAGAAAACAAAGTCTCTTTTGTGTTTCCCTATGGATTTCTTTGCAGATCTAGTTTTTAAGGGTCAGGGATTATACTTATGCATTCAAGTATTCAAAAATATTGTGAGCTGTTGTTTGTTAAACCTACAGTGTTATTTTCTTTACGCTTATGGATAGCAGTAGTTATGGAAGCTACAATCTACAGAAAGGTTTGTAAAACCAGGTGGTATCTTTCCTTTTAGATGAACATAAATGGGGAAAAAAGTACAAACCTTTCTGACTTCAGATACAACCAGATAGGGTTTTTCTGTGCCACCTTTTTAGAACTGTATCAGTTTACAGCTCTGTAAGGCACGGAAGAAGATTTCTTTTCGAATACGTTTTTGTTCTGAGTCAGCAGTCTATGTGCTTTTTATGGTCAATGTGAACAAACGGGCACCCCTAAAGGAATTGTTCCTCTCAATCCAGAATTAGAAAAAATCAGATTAACTGTAACTCAATGGTGCCCCTATTGGGTATAAGAGTTTGGGATGACACACACAGATGCGAATGCCTGGCATGTAGAACGTTAGAACTACTCAATAAGTGAAACCTAGCTTATACTGCTGTACTCTATGATATAATTATTATTTTTTTTCAAAGGTGGTGGTGTAAAATATACCGCTGCTAAGGTAAATAAAAGATGGTGCAGACAGGAAAATATCGGAGGGGCAGAAAGTTCTGCTGAAGTAATTTCAAAGGGTTAGTGAACAAGTAAGATTTTTAAAGAGTGGGTCTTTCATTGCTCTGACATGGTCTTTGTACATGACTTCTGAAGAGAGAATTCATTTTCTTAAGGACTCAGTCTTCTTTGCAAAACAGGCAGTTGAAAACATGAGATGTTGCTCTGCAAAATAAATAGGCTGCATTTCAACATACTGACTGGTTCACTGAATAAGGCAAGGAGTCATAAAAAAAACCAAACCCAAACAGGTGTGTGATAAGTTAATTCAGCACTGCATACTAATGCATTGCTCCAAAGGGACAATTACCTTAAATCTGGCACTTACTCAATTCTGAGTCCTTGACTTTCTTTTAACTTAACCTTTTGACTTACACACCCCCCCCCCCCCCCCCCAGGTAATTTCTGATTTAATAATCCTCCATCGTGTGCAGGTGGTGCTGTAGCAATCCCTTCTCGCCCGTGTTTCAACACCGAGTAGGGCAAGGGAAGGCTGTTATCCCCGCAAGGGCACGAGGTGGGGAGCCCACAGCCACAGTGGCTGCAAGGTGCCTTCCCGCTCCGGCTCAGAGAGGGCAGCGCCCTCCGCGCCGCCAGCAGCGGGCAGGGGGGGCCGCGCGCCCATTCCTGGGAGCGGGAACGGTAACTGCGGGGAGCGAGCCGGGCTCACCTGCCGGCGAGGGGCCGCCGCTGGCCCCCGTGCCTCCTCACCGCCCAGCCTGCTGGAACAGCGACCCGGCCCTCGGTGCGCAGCGGGGGTGGGCGGGCTGCCATCTTCTCCTCGGGAGGAGGGAGAGGGGAGGAACAAAGGAGCCTTTCTGAAGTAGTTGGCGATTGGGCTACACCGAAGTTGGGTTGGCAGAGCATAAGGAAGGTGCCGTAGCCCGCAAATCTTCCGTCCCAACCACCAGCTACCTGTTCCAGCCACGACAACAGGGCACCGGCTGCCCGAGGGCAGGCGTTACCCGAGCAGGTGGGGCAGGTGCGAGGCTTGGGAGCCCCCGGCATACGGGGGCCTGGGCTTGTCCCGACGGCGGGGGGGCCAAGGGAGCGGCTCTGAGGTGCGGCGGCCGGGACTGGCTACCGTCCCCCCTCAGGCTGCCGCGGGAGCATCCTCGGTACTGAGATGGGGAGGGCGCGCTGCCGCCGGTGCCCGCGCCGCGTAACTGCCGGCAGCCGCGGGAGGAGAGAAGATGGGAGGGGGTGAGCGTCTGCGGCACCTGCCCGCCGCCCCGGGCAGCAGGGCGCTCCCCAGCGGGGCGGGCCAGCCTCGGCGGCCTCGCCCCCTGCCCCGCTTACCCAATCGTGTCCGGGCGTGGGCGCGGCCCTCGGCCGCCGTAGCCAATCTGAGCTACCGGTGACACAAAGTGGTGCTCTCTGCACGCGCTTTCAAGGCCAGGAGAAACTGGCACCAGCAAAGCCCAGTCAGAGCGAGGGGGGGCGGGGTCGGCGCAGCCTGGAGCCCAATGGGAGGCCGGGAGAGGGCGGGGCAGGCTGCCCGGGGCAGGCAGAGGGAGAATGGCAGGAGCCTCGTGCAGTAGGAAAACAGGACTTGCGGCCTCTCAGGGCGGCCCGAGCCAATGGTTGGCGGCGGTGGGCGGGGCGGGAGGTGTCCCTGCTTGGGCGCCGTGATTGGGAGAGGGGCAGAGGGAGCCGGGCCGGGCAGGGCAGTGTGCGCTGCACGAAAATGCACTCGGATGCCGCCGCTGTCAGTGAGTAGCGGCGAGGCTGGGCCGCGCGCTCCCTCCCGTCCGCCGCCGGCACGCGGCGTCACCGGCCTGGTCTTTCTGCCGGCGGGCGCCGCCGCCCGGGTGGGGGCGGCTTCTCCTGCCCCTCACCGAGGAGGCTCGGTCGAACGCTCCGCCGGGGCTCCCGGTGACGGGGGAGGGCGTCGGGCCTGCGGGTGCGGAACCGGCGGGGAGAGACGCGTTGTGCGTACCTGGGGGGGAGGGGGGGCTGCTGCGGGTACGGCGGGGGCCCGCGGCCCTCGGCGGCCTCCCCCGGGGTGCGGGAGGGGCCGGGGTGGGGCGGTAGCGGCCCGTGTGGTGGCGTCGACGGGTGAGGGGAGCAGCACCGGCGGGGGCTGAGGGCGCTCGGAGGGTGTGACGCAGTTTCCCCGACCCGGCTGGCGAGCGGGTGAGGCCGCGGCCGGCCCTCGAGGCTCTCGGCGGGGGAGCCGGGGCTGCCAGCGGGAGGGCGGCCGGGGGCTGCGGAGCTGCTCGGCGGCCTCGCTGCGTGGGAGCGGTGCGCTTGCGGGGGGGGAGGTGAGTGGCGGTTGATTTAGCGGATTCCGCCGGGCCGGTGCAGGAGAAACGGGCTGGGAAGGGGACCGGGGGCCGCGGCGCATTGTGGGAGGTGGAGTCTCCCCTGCGGCTGCCCCGCGCGGCGGGCTGCTGGCGGCGGGGCGGGGGGACTACAACTCCCAGCAGGCGCCGCGGCGCCGCCCCTCCCCGCGCGGTGGGCCAGCGGCAGCCCGGTACCTCACGGCCGGCGCGGAGCCCCCGGGGCCGGCGCGGCCTGCCCTCGGCGCGGGGCGGGACGCGGCCCGGGGCGAGGCCGTGTGGCGGCGGGGCGGGAGTAGGCGGTGGGAGTCGGGGCGCCTGCTCTGGCGGGGCGCGGGGAGGGCTTTGTCTCCGCAGTGTGGTTTCCGGCTCTGCTCGGGGCAGGCGGGACCGTGTGCTGTCGGCGGGGCAGGGCAGGCTGCCGGGCGCGGGGGGTCACACACCTGCGGGGGGGCCGGGGAAGGCCCTGTCCCCTGGAGGGGTGAGGCTGTCATCCCGAGCACAAAGCGGTGTCGGCAGAACGATGTTCCCGGTTCCTGTGAAATCTGCCAGGAACATGTTCTTACTGTGCAAGGAGTTGCTGCTCTGAGACACTTTATTACCGTGGAGCCAGCTTATGGGAAAGATAATGGAAATGGAAGCTTTGATCCTACGTTAATGAATGATGGCCTGATTTTTGGACAAAGTCCCGAAAGCAATTATGGAAAGAAATGCTGCATGAGGCCTGCCTGGGTTTTCTTGAATCCTCCTGCGTTTCTCAAAACGAGAGATTGCACAGGGGTAGCCTGGTAAAGGCTCTGACTGTTAAGTTTCTAGAACTTGAGTGGTTCTGGTATATTTTAGCTTTATATTTAGGGATCGTTGTATGTTCGTGGCTAAGGTAGCCATTAAAGCACAAGGAACTGCCTCGTATTGGAAATGGAAGGATAATTATTCTAGAAAATGCCTTCTGATCAGTGTCTTTTGTCATGTGCTCTATCCAAACAGAAAGTGCAGATCTTCATGATACACGTGTGAGCTGCAGTTACACATATTCCAGTGCTCCCTCATGTAGAATGTTAAGACTCTGTGGTGATTTTTTACACTTACCTGCATAAAACAAGAAGAGTACTGTTTCTCAGCCTTCAGCTGTTACTGGCTTCTTAAAAAATGTCCCTTGGCATGATTGAATATTTCATGTCAGTACTTTTTTCTTTTTTGGGGGGAGGGGGAGGTGGGTGGGGTGGGGCAGGGCACAGTTTATGGCCTTGTGTATGTATTATTTTAAATAGGAATGTTGTCCTAAATTAACCTCATTATCTGTAGCTTCATAGTAGTTGGGGTTTTTTCCTCATTGATTTCAGTGCTTGAAACGAAGTGTTCGCAGCATATCTTTACACATACAGAAGTTGGCTTACGATTGTTTCTTGATTGAACATTTCTTTTGAGCCTTCTTTTTGATACTTGTTAGATTCTTATATGTTCTTATGATATAAACTCCATTAATACATTTTTGTTCAGTTTCAGTTTTACTTTCCAGGACTGAATATTGTATGAGAAACATGAACTTTCCTTTTTTCTGTTGCAAATGTTTGCTTAAAAGTTTCTTGCAACTCCAATAACTGTAATTTGAAATGTCTTTTCTGTGCAAGGCCATGCAGTAAATTTGATTAGGCAGGTAAACAGTCTTCCTTGCTCCTTTTGATTTTTTTTGCGTCAGGATAAGATTTTGTTTGTGTACTTGCAGCACTTGATTTAATTTTTTTTTGTCTGAGTACTTTTGGTGCTAACTTTAAGTGAATTATTAATCCAGTATTTTCTTTCATTTTTTTCCACCTTACTTTGGTAATATTGAAAATAAAGACTTTGGTTTTTTTCAAAGCATTATTTCCTAGTTTTGTTTGGGTCTTTCAAGCAGAAGAGGAGGACTTCCTTAATTTGTCTGTCCTGTGCTTGCCAAAAAACATTGCACTAGGAAGTACAGTACATCCCATGAGAACATACAGCTCTTCTCTCCAATCTAAATATTAGAGCATTTAATAGTGTGGTTATTTCTTTTGCAATAAATAAGACTACTAACAAGCTCTTCAACCAGAACCCTTATTTCAAATGTCCCAGCATTTTTCCTATACTGTCCAATTAAGCTGTCTTATTTTAAATCATAGGTCTGAGATGAAACAGAATTTCTACTTTCGGTTCATAAAGAGAGAGAAATAAATATCAGTTTGCTTAGTGTTTTGTATATATGTATAGTTGTGTATATATGCATATATAAATACATATATTGTTAGAGCTACAAGGCTTTTAGCTTGTCCTCAGGACAAGCCCTGGTGTGACATACGCTTTGGTATGGCTTGGTGCAGATGTGTGGCTGCACAGACTGTGGGACTCAGTCTGCTGCAGCTGCTCATCACTGCTCATTAGTTGTAGATTACTGCTTCCCTTGCTCTACTGGTGAAATGGTTTGCAGGAGCACTCTCTGATCCACTCAGTCAAATGTACCTGGGTTAGCTCTTGCTATTTATTTAAATTGTCTAAACTGACAGGGTTGGTTGATTGTTGTTGGGTTTTGGTTTTTTTTGTTTTTGTTGCTTTTGGTTGGTCTTTTGCCTTGAGTGGTTTGTGGTGTTTGCAGGGCTGTAGGGTCAGTAGTTTTTACCAGAGAGGAAGAAGCAAACAGCTGGGGCAGTAATGCTTCTGATTGGCATAGCTGTTCCTAGGCTGCTGCAGATCCATCATGACGTATCCCAGATCTGGGTGGTGCTGGATACCCTAGTAGTGCGTACTTGAGAGGGTTACATTTCTGCTGAATTAGCTAGAGCACAAGATACAAAGTTTTTATTAGCTTTATGCCCTTTGTGGGATGCCAGATGACACCTAATCTGGCATGAAGTTATGAGTAGTGCTGGCAAACAGCTTTCAGGCCATAGCAGCTGATGATGCAAAACTCACTGACACTTTTTTTGAATTAATTTGATAGTAGAGTAAGAGTTAGACTGGATGAACACTTTTCATCAAATGGGTGCAAAATTTGTTCTGTATTAAGTGCTTTGTATCTCAGTCTCCCGTGTTCTTGAATTGTAGACTGAAAGAATGTCTCTTCACAGTTGGAGTACCATGGAGTTGCTGAAATGCTGTTTGATTTGGTAATACATGCTTTAGAAACAGATTTAAAGTAGCTGTAATTATCCACTGCTTTTATTCATTATTTTCCAACTGCGGCTGGTCACTCCAGCTTTATGTTATATATTCTGGCAAGAATCTCCATTAGGAATGCTTATCAAATACATGTAGTAGGTATACAAGTGGTATTTGCAGCAACAGAAACACATTTTGCACCAGAAATACACTTAGTGTTAGGTCTTTTTCTAGAAAAAACAAAACACCTGAACAAAACCACCCCACACCCCCCAAACCAAACTCTGACAACCCCTATGAGCCAGTGTGCAGGGGGTTTTATCCTACATGTTAGTATAGCAAATGTTGGCATAGCTCTTATTTATTTCAGAGTCTATATAAAGTAAATGGAAATGCATTCAAACTAAGGTAACAGTTATACAACTTTTGTGCTGCTTAAATTGCTCCAAAATTTGCAATGAACTTGCAGTAGCTCTTTTTGTAAACAAGCCTTCAGATTAGGCTACTTTTAAAATATCTAGTTAGACCAAAGATTTGTTCATATGGGAAAGAAAGATTAATGCTTTTCCCTATTTATGTAGCATGCAGTAATTTTAAAATATTTTGTTGCAGAAAAAGTGAGTAACTGATTACATGTGGTAATACCAAATGTTAGAGTTAAATGTGAACAGTTTATCTTAAAATGGTAAGTAGGGTGGGTTGGTTTTTTTTTTAGTGTGTTTAGTCATTTCAACCACATCTTGTTGTTCGGGCTTTTTGCCGGTTTTCTTTTTTTGTTTGTTTTTGTAATAGTTTAAACCACTCTGTGTTTAGCTTTAGAACATTTTAGGCTGTTGTGTTTGGCAAATGTACACAAATTTGCAGCTGTGTGTTTGGATGCCCCTGGCATCAGCAGTAGCTCTGAGCTTGGTGCAGCTCTGTATGCATGTACAGGAGAAACATCCTGCAGCAGCACCATGTTTTAGCTTTAATGGCTAGGCCCTGTTGCTCCTCAAGCTAGGATGGATTACCCCATTTAATTGCATGTCCTTACTATCCAGGCTGGAATTCACTTCTATTTTCCTTTGCTTTCTGAATCGTACCCGGTGTCCAACCCCACCAAATCAAGGGGAATCCTACTTTTCAAGCCTGTTCTTCTCTGTCTTCCCTTACCTGCATGCTTGCTCTTGCATCATGGGCTGGGAGAGAGAGGTCTCTTCTGCAAGCTGCGCCTGCTAAAGGGTAAGGGTGTCACTGCCTGTGCAGATTCAGCTACAGACACGCTGGAAATGAATTTTTAATCCTGTCTTTGACAGGAGTGCAGAGTCAGTTCCTAGTTGCTCTGTACTGTGGTTTGGGAATCTCGGTTTTTGGGTGTGTTGTGCTGTTTTTGTGTAAATAAAAACTGATGCACCTTTTGTTTTCTGTATTTAGTAATGAATATGAAATTGTGCTTCCTGAACATAAGTATTGAAGGCTTCCACCAAATGTAGGTTTCAGATCTGAACTTCTAAGTTCATTAATCAATATAAATTATCTTACTGTTAGGGTAATTTTGTAAGACTACAGAGCATAAAATGGTGTAGTTCACAGAAGATTAAATAATTCTCTTTTTGATAAGTAAAGTTTATTTAAAACTGATCAAGAACACAGTACTTTGTTTCAAATAATAAGGACCTTGTAATAGTACTGGAAATAATAACTCAAAGGAAAGCGATTAAATAAAAGCAAAAGCGTAAACATCCCACTTTAATTTTCAGGAATGAGTCTGTCTAGTACGTGTTTTCTATCTATTTTTTTTTCTGTGAAGGTTACAGAAAATTACCCACAATATTTCTACTGAGTCAGATCTTAGCAGTAATAAAAATTACTACTACAACTACATCCATAGTTAATTTTTAATAGAGTTCTATCTATAGCATTTATATGGCATGTCTGTCTAGGATAAATATTTTTTAGACCTACTGTTACTGTGAGATTTTGTATAGATACTCTATTTGCTCAGAAAAATAATCTAGAATCTTTTAAAGGAAACTTGACCTCAGCTGCTGATTTGGTTTAGTACTATTGTTAATTTTTCACTAGGTATTTAGTAGATTGTAGTGCACTCTGTAGATGTGTTTTGTTCAAGCTTTAAAGGGATAATTTTGATGGTGGGAACTAAATTAAAGTTTTCGTTCAGGCAGGTACATGTCTATGTGTTAGTAGGCACTTTTAAAGGCATTCATTTATGGTTTCATTTGAATAGTTTGGCAGTACATTGTTCCCTCTGATAAAAAATTGGGCTTGACCTTTAAAGTTTTTTCATTTCAGATAAGAAAGTGGAGTATTCAAGTTCAGTTCGTCTGTGTCATTTGCTTATATTTAAGAGATACTGAGTTTTTTGTTTGTTCATTGTATTTGATATGTTTGCCTTAATTGAGGGGATGTAGAACCATTTTTGTCTAGTTTGTTATGGAAACAAGCCCAGCTAGCTGTTTTTTCTTTCGTCTTACCATAACTATCAGGTCTGTAGTGTAAACCCTAATCTGTAATATTTTAAAAGTTATTTTTTAATTGTTTGCTTTTTACTTTTAAATTGCATGTAATTGTGACTAATGGACTAACCCAGAATTTAACACTTAACAGTAAGTTTTAATGATAAACTATAGACAGGATTTATGTTTCATGATACTAGGTTAGCTCTGGCATTTCTTTCCTTTCTGGATTTGCAATTATTTTACTCAGATTTTTTTTCCCCTGTAGCTGTTACATTTTGAATTACTGCAGAGTGTTTAATAAAATTTTGAAATTTCTGTTGCTTCAATCCTTGCTAATACCTGCATGAAAAGTAATTTAATCAACAAAATACGTACACTTGTTTGACATACACCTCTTAAAGTCAGAGCAAACATTCCAGCACATCTCTTTTCAGTATTCATGAAGCAAGCAGGTTTCCTTCTTCTGATCCTGGGTCAATAAACTGTGTGGTACTTTACTATAAACAATTTTTTTCTGCAGGAAAAAAACCAAAATATTTTCAAACCAATTCATGTGCTTTGAAACTCCTGTATTCAGGTGGAAAATAGCTTCACACATGATGGCTTTCTTCATGTAAAGTTCATATAACCAGCTGTTGAGTGTGTAGCTTCATGTGATGCATCACTTTTCTTATAGTGGGGCTCGGATACTGTTTAACACATTGCTGCTGCCACGAGAGACTAATTTGCTCCCACTTGGGAGGACCTTTCCTATTTCTTGATCTAACTCTGCTTACCTGGTGTTACATCTCCTTGGTGATCTGATTCAGACCACTGAGTTGGCAGGGTTTATTTGTTCACATTTTTTGCAGCTAAGGTTCCTGGGGTAGTGGGCTGACCAAGGTGGGTCAGGCCATCACAACTTGGAGGCTGCATAAGCAAGTGCGGAAGTTCGGGAGGTGGAGGGGAGAGTGCGTGTTCCTGAAGCATACAGTTGCAGCCAGCTGTTGAATCGCTTTTCATGTAGACTACACCATTGTCCCTCTGCTAATTTTCACGATGTTATTTGAGCATAGGAGGTATTCCTTTTTGGATTCTGTTTCTTCAAAAACATTTTTTCAAAATACGCCTTTTCAATGGGATAGGATACTTTGTGTATTTTGCAATATAGATACAGCAGACACTGTAACCAGTTCAGAAGGTGACCCAAACTGTAATTTTAACTTCCATAATTCAGGGCCTGCTGCATGTATTTGCCTTTATAACAGTTACTGTAAAAGAAACCTGGGTTTGGTTTTGGATAATATTTCTACTTTTCAAGCTTCCCCTGTGGAAGAGAGAAAACTTTGGACTCTGGTCCTCTCTATTTGTACAGATGAACCAGTCTTTGTGGAACTAAGGTGTGACATTTGCTGTATAAGAGCTGTAAAACATATTTGTGTAACCCCTCTTAAGTCCATCATGATTATGTAACTTATTTTTAAGTAACAGCTTAAAATTGTAAGGATATTTCCAGTGGATGCGTGAAACATACTGGTATGAATGATGTGCTTTGAAATGCCTAGGAATGTCTTATTTCAAAGGCAATACCTAATACATATAATACAAATTTTAAAATACTTTTATATTTTCTATCTAGACTACCATCTGAAATTATTGTTTGATAGTAGTTTAGAATAAACTATCTGCTCAGTGGACTCAGCTTGCTACCTTAAGATAGAACTAGTTTCTCTAAAGACTCATGTTCTTTATAGATTTTAGGCTGAGCAACAACAGAAATTTTAAAGTTCGTATTCCACAAAGCTTAGTCTGATCTGGCAGTTAACAAAATAAATCTTTCCTTTTAACCTTGCCCTTCTCAGAATGGCTTTTATATTCTTCCAAACCCCCCCCCCCTTTTTTTTTTTTTTTTTAATTTCTTTATGTTGCATTGAAGGTTGACTAAGAAACTTGGGGTTGTTTTTTTGCAGAATGGTTCTGCTTAGTATTGTTTGACTAGCAAAAGTGGAACTATTGAGCACTTAATGTAGGAAGAAATTAGCACCTGTTCAAAATGCAAGATCTTCCTATCGTATCTTGGTAAGATGATCTGGATTGTCTTAGACTTCATGTAGATAAGTACATCTGATGTTGGAAACTCCCATGTTTGGCATTTCTGATTTACAGAAACTGTATTGCTGGGGTGGTGGATTGGGGACAATACTTTAAGAAAAAGGTACCAAATAGTGAAATGATACTCTCTAGCTAACATAATAAATGGAATGCATGATTGGTATCTTTTAAATTTTTTTTTATTGTTCACCACGACAAAAGAATTCCATGACAATATCTGTAACAAGTATACTTATGGCAGGTGGTTCCTTCAGATCCACTTTTTAACTTCATGTCAGTGTGGCTCGCTGAATTGGGGATCTGATATTTTATGACAATTTCTTGACCCTTAGATTCTCGGCCATGTTAAGAGCATGTTTTGAGAGCATTCATTTGAAATGCTAGGAATGGAAATGTGGAAATCATGGGTTTGACCTTACTTGCATCTTTTATCAACTGCTGGGAGAAGTCAAATTAAATGTCTCACAGTAGAAATGCTCTAATGCATTAATTGAGTGGTTACATTAGGTACATACAACTTCACACTTACAGAAGAATTTTGCTTGAAATACTTTGCTTGTTGTATAACACGTCTCTGTTTAGAGTGGGTTTGCACATGGGTTCTAGTAGGGTAGCTAAATTACTTGCAGTTCAAATGGAAATACTCTATAGTAGTTGGCTGTCTTTGATCCCTGTCAGCTGGTCTGGGTCCAGCTTCTGAGCTTCTTGTTGGTTTGCATGCTGTCTGGCTGGGTCACAGTTGATCTTTTTTATAAGTACTTATTTTCCATTTTTGTCCTTGATGTTTCTAGCAAAAATAGGAGATTTAAAAGAATAGAGAAAAATTAGTCACTTTTTTCAGCTGAAGCTAACTCAAGTGTTTTATTTTTGGAGCATGGAATCAAAGTTAACATCTATGCTATGGCTTCTTTGCTGAAATGTCAGAATATTTCATTTTCAGTTTTATTGGCTCTGGTCTTAACAGCTAGCTGCTGGATTGTGACCTTTGGGTTGTTAAAGAAAAGTCATGTTTCAACTGTGTAACTGTATTCCAGTCACTTAGTTTTGCAAGGCAATTATTATAAAGAAAAATATGGGTGTATGAATAAAATCACCTTTTTAAAAAGCTAGCATTTTTAGTAAGATTTTAGAATGTTACATGGTATTTAAATTGGGTTTGGAATAAATGAACAGAAGAACTGGGTAGCATAGAAATTAAAGGGATTCCCAATTCAAAGAAAAGAAGTTGTATATATATATATTTAATATAATTTCGTATTTAGCTGTAGCTCTATTTTGCTGAGGGTCACCCATGCCTTAAGAAAAATGCATATGTAGAATATCTTTTACAGATTTTGCTTGTTACACTTGGTATTGAAAATGTTGAGGCGGCTTTTATTTTATAGTTTTGTGATGTTTTAATTAAATGACCAGAACTTATGAAGATCTAAGTTGCTACAGCTGGAAATCAGAGAGTTTAAAACTTTTTTTTTTTCACCCCCATCTCTAGATTTTCAACTGAATTCTCACCTGTCAACACTGGCAAATATTCACAAGATTTACCACACCCTCAATAGGCTGGTAATGACTTGCCATTTTCTCTTATCAGAATAGTTAGGGATTTAGTCCAGAATGTTTTGTGATTGTAATTAAGTGATTACACTTGTAAAAACTAGGACTGCCTTTTTGTAGAAGCTGTTAGTTTGAATCCCGTAAGAGATAAGCAGTATTAGTAAAAGGTGAAAGATTATACTCTGGGGGTCAGAGTGGAGCTTGAGCACTGTTCACTGCAATATTGGATTTAGATGTCTTCACAGAAGGAGCTTTCCTAGATACACCAAATAATGGTAATCATCATTGTTACCCAGTTTCTTACAGTTCCTGTGGAAAACATATTGAGTGAGCAAGCTTTCCTCTTACAACCATACAAAAAGTGAAATGATGATATTTTTTATTTTTAAGACTATCCCTGCTTGTTTGTTATGCAAATGCATTTGTTTATTGCAACCATAGCTGGAAATGCTGATATAGCTTCTGTGTGTACACCGGCAATTTAATTGAAAAGACACTGCCTAAAAAAAGGGGTAATTTGCTTCCAAGATTTCAGCTGGTTTTTAATCAGTTTTATTTAAATATGTAGTGTGTTTATCATTAGGCAAAGCCAGTTCTGAGGTGGATGGTAAATTCAGTGTTTCTAATGCTGTTTATTAATGGAATTGTTCAATACAGCAGTGCAAATTTCCCCATTCAATGGATAGTTATTTCCACTCAAATATAATTTGATATGTTGATTTAAAAAAAAATTCCAATTTAAAGATTATCCTTGAACTTTTTAGGTAAATTTCAAGGGTAACTTTTTAAATAAATATGCATGGAAAACACAAAGGCTCTGCAGTGCTAGCTAGATGCTCCTCAAGTAATTAAGATTAATATTAATATCAAATAAAGGTTAAAAACATTACTGAACAATGAAAATCACCATTTTGTTTAACTCTATCATTCCTACTCTCTTGCAGAATCTGACAGAGGACGTTGGTCAAGACGATCACCAGACAGGTATTTATTAGGGATGTAGTAGAAATGAATTGAAACAATTTAAACATGCTTCATCAAAGTTGTCTCTCTAACATAATTGAAAATGGTATTTTAGAAGGCTAAGGGAGTTTTAGAAAACAAGTGCCAGGATTTTTAAAATTTTTCTTCAAAATAGATGTTTGTGCTTTTTATTTATCCAATTGTGAAGGACTCACACAGGTTTCAGCAGTATGTCATTTTACTATTTCTTGGTACTTAGAAGACTTCATGACAAATTGCTCTCACTCCTTGGACTCAACCCATTAGACTAGCAGAATATCCATGTTCTTAGAGTGTTTTGACTCTTGAAAGAGCTTTAGTGAGAACAGAGCAGAATCAAGACCTCTTGTGGTTATTGTGATGCCTGTGACCGAGTTTAAATGCTGTGCTCCAAACAACCTGGCTTTTTGCTTGGGTGGTGTTGATGCAGATTGTTCCTGTTTCAGTGTCTAAGTCTAAATCTGTTTTCTGTTAAAATAAAATGTCATCATTTTTCAAGGCCTTCATCTCAGGTGCCGTGTAGTAGCTTGCTGCCATTCTTGATTCATCAGCATTTGTGCTTTGTGACTTGGTATCTTGCGACATTTGTTACCTCCTTTTGCACTTACTACTTATGAGCTGGCATCTTCCTTGATTTTCTTCCTTCCTTCCTTCCTTTCTGTGTTTCAGGCGTGATACCTAAGGAGGAAGGAAAATAACTTACTGGCTTCAAGCCCTGATCACTCAGCAGAACTGTTCTTTAAAACTGACCGTATCTGTCCTACCATCTGTCTCAAAGTTTTTCTCTATCCTGAGGTGTTGGCTATGTTTGCTGATGTTACCTTGAGAACTTAAGAAAGAGGGGAGAGCTGTTAGCTCCTCCTGATGATTTCTGGGATACACTTACATTTCCAGCGCACTCTTAGGCTAGAACAGAGAACAGAGATTGCGTTGTTTGGGATCTGACAGAGCTCACTTTGGGCTTACGTACCTTCCTCCATGTTGTGACAGGTGACTTTATTTCATAGTCGAACTATCTTACCCTAGACACAAAAGGCTTCTGTCAAATATTTTCTAGAATATTTTTTTTTAATTTTCATGATACTTGAAATTGGCTGATTATGTAAATGAAAAACCTCTGCAAATGAGGTTGAGGCAGGTAGTTCAAGATAGTCAGAGGTTTTACTGTCTGTGTGTTAGAACTGATGTTCTGTCCCATCTCCTGATGGAGGCTTGGAATTTTCCCCTTGGTGATACAGGTCCTCAAATTAAACACAGATCCATAATTTCATGTATGAAAACACATTCCATAATTTTTGTTTACTTTTGATCACAGAAAGCTGTTGTGAAGCATTGAGGTAGTCCCTTTCTGTCACCAACCAGTAAGAGTAGGTGTGCTTAAGGTATTTGGAATTTGTCTTACGTCTTGCCTAGCACTTCTGTCATAAAGGTCAGTATAAGAAATTAGCCTCAGAGCATTCATTATCTCTGTTGGAAGGTGTTTGAGCATGTTACTGGTTTTGATGAACTGCTTTATATCCTATTGCCTGCATCGTGTTGTTCAAATTGAGACTGTTTCAGAAGTTTAAACATGCCCATTGAATGAGTTTGGGCACAAAGTCCCAGTAAAGAGTGTAATTTTTTAAAAATGATTTAACTTTTCAAACGAGGAACAAGTGTGAAATGAGAACCGAAAGTAGAGGTTGACACTTGCAAGCTCCTTGTCTTTAGATTTCATTATGGTATTTCTTAAGCTTCTGCCCTGTTTTACGTCTCCTTGTAGAGGAAGATGAAGCCCCAATGTCTGCGTAACTTCCAGGCAAATTCAGTTGGAATGTGTGCTTGGTTTTCCTCATACGAGGACAAATACATGTGCAAGGAGCTATTTTGGCCATTGTGAATGTAGTGCAATGAAGTCTCCTGGTTTTGTTTTGTATGGGACTTGACACTCCTGAAACATCTTACTGGAGAGCCCTATCTAAATCTAAAAAGAATTACTTTTGCAAATTGTTTGATTTTGACATGTCTAAATTTTTGAGTCTTCTGTTTTCCAGTATTACTGACTACATAGTAAGAAGCGTCAAGAACTGTTCTTTTGTTACGCAATTTATAGAACTTCATGGATGCTATAAATTTGAGATTCCATGTCCAGAACTCATTTGAAAGTCATGTTAATAACTTCGTTTCGAAATATTTTTTGAGGGTTGCCAAACCCATCTAAAGTTTTATTTATTTTTTTTAGTTTTGAGATTTTTTTTCCGTTTTTTTAACACCCAGTTTTCTGGAGCAAACCTTAACTTAGATTACTCCTCATTTTCTGATATAACTGTCCTAGTTAATGTTACTAGGTTGCGGGCCCTGCTTTTGGGATGACTTAATAAATGCATATCTAAATTTGTTGAGATTTATAAAAGCTATTTTAAAAAAAATTAGTATTTCAATTTTAGGTTAATACTTATTATGAGCTTTTAATGCATATTACATTTATTTCAAAGCAGTTGTTCTGAGCTAACAATAGATGTACTGGACCTCTAAATTACTTTAAGCAAATTATATCTTTTTAAGTACTAACCAGGTTTCTTTTCTGGAACTAGATCTTAGATACCTAAGAGCTAGAGGGTGGCGGTTTCAAAATTCCTTCAGTGATTTGGGACTAAGATGGACCTTGCTTCAAAATTCCAGTCAACTATAATGATTACAGCCTCATAAAATGTGTTAATATTTGGTGTGCATGTATATCTGAAAAATAAGGTAGGCTGTAAATGTGTCATGGGCCATTGCCTTTTTAGCTGTTTGTAGGAGTAAGAAAAGCAGGCATTCAGATTCTGTAAATAGTTTCTTCTAGTATGTATATGCATTAACTTAGAAAACTCTAGAATTTGAAATAATAGTTGTTTTTATGTCATAACTACAAACCTAGTGACTTGCTAATAGCTTAAAGTTATGATTTTGTTATTAAATTGTGACCTATTTACCTATCCAGACTAAAATGTCTTTAAAAGTAAAGTACGTTTCCTGTTGTTACCTAGCTTTTTTAAAAGAACAGAGGTAATTTCTTCCAACAAAAACAAGGCTTCATTGCTATTCTTGAGGCTTGTGGGGGGAAGAAAATTACTTTTGCCTCTACTATTTTTTTGTTTTAGAGAAGAAAACTCTCTTGAGTCCAAACCAAGTCTGTAGTGTGGAATTCAAGATAGCGAAGATGATTTTTCCTTTTACAACAAGATTGCAAGTTGTTTGATGTTTTGATGAGTCCCTTGGTTTTCTCATCTTGTATCTGAAAAACGATGATTGTTAACTGTGCTTGTGGTGGTCTTGTTGCATCATTAAGTGAGCAGCTATATCTTTTCCAATTGCTTCGGCATTCACAGTATATAATTTCTCCTTTGAAACGTCCCTCTAAGCATCAGAAGAGCAGGATTATTCACAGGCATTATCTAGAGAGAAGGTGAAAATTACATGTCTGTAAATCACTTCTGTAGGGACATAGCTTGTAGAATTCTCATTTATTGACCTCTGCTTTTTCTTTTTGTTTGTTCTGGTTTTGTTGCTATGCTTGGAGTGTCCCTCCCATGTGGTGATTATCTTGCATATTGGTTTAAGTTTCTTAGGATGAATTTTAGCTCTTGAGTTGATATTTCCCTTTGGTAGCTTTATCTTCTGCAAATTTGTAAGTACAGAATAGAACGTTTGGCAAACAACATTTATACTCGGCAGGCTTTTGGCTGATGGTGGCCTATTCAGCAGCCATTTGGAGGCTCTACCTTGCAAATGCTAGCTTCAAGTGTCAAAAAAACAGTGAGAACTAGGAGGGTTCTGCCAGTCTTGAGTTGAGACCCAGGAGTAAGAAAACTTTGAAGATAATCACATCAGAGAAGCTGCACTTGGTAAGTAAAGTTCCTGTCAAAACTTTGCATGAAGTCAGAGGAAGCTGCATGTTCATTTGCAGATGACCAGACCTTTGGGAAGTGAAATGAGTTGTGAAAGGCTAGACCTAGAAATGACATTGGAAAGCTGTATGTAGGAAAAGTTAATATTGATGCTACTTAGTGAGCTATACACCAAAATAAGAAATTGCAAGAATTTAAACAAAAAAAAAAAAACCAAACTCTGGTAGTGTTTAGCTTTAGATGGAAGTAAGACATGGAAATATTCTGCAGATTGAAGCCTCAGAGTTTGTTACAGGGAAGTAACTGCCCTTCAAATTCAATATACTGATTCTAGTAACAAAAGGAAATACTTTTGAAGTCACAGTCTTGTACTGTGTTTTTAGTAGTTGAGAGAGATCATTCAACAGTTAAAACATAGTGAAGACTTGGTCCAAACCTGTGTTATTAATATGTTAAATCTCTGAAAACAGGTACAATATATTTGTTCACCTGGTGTCTGTGTGTGTGTTTGTGGGCGTGGGGGGTGTACATATGCATTTAATAGCCATTTGCCAATTTATGAGCTATCTCTTTTCTTCCTTTTTCTGTCAGTTTGAGAGCTGCAACTAGATACATTCAAACCAAGAAGGGGTACAAGTTTTTCATGTGAGACACTGGAAAAATTGGGTTATGGTGAATTCTATTATCAGTTTGAGACTTTAAAACAGGTTCAGTGATCTTCCTAAAAATGGCTTATCATTTAATGAGGAAAAGACTTCAAGCAGGAATTCTTGGGTTAAAGTTTTTGGTTTGTATGGGGTTGCAGATCTGACAAAGTGGTTTCCCTGTTTTATAACTGTTATTTTCACTTTTTTGTTTACTTATTTTCACTTGTCAATTTATTTTTCGTCTTTTGCTATGCCTTTCTTTTCACGTAGGCCTTGCATATTTCTTTTTGCAATCAAATAAGCAGTAAGCTGCACAAACCCTGGTTGGGGTGGTGGGTGATGGTTTTTCTTGCATTTTACCAGCATCCAATGCCTGTAGCCATCATAAACAGATTTTTTTTTTAAATAGAAATGCATTTCAAAACAATCAAATTTCTCTCAAAGGAATGAGATAGCTACAGGTTGTACTCAAGTACATACGTATTTTCCAAAATTAGGTGTTCATTAGCACACGTTTCATTTATTGAGTTTAGTGTGTGTCCAAGACTGTTGGCTGTCTCTAGCCATCTGTTAAGTTCTGCTGTCATCTTTAGTGTTTCTAGTTTGTGTAGGTGTTCAAAAAATACTTACTGGCAGAGTCTTTAGAAGCTTGATCTAAAAAGCCATAAAGCATCACACTTTCTATAACTTCTGGGAATACAATTTTGTGGTAGCATTAATTTGCAGGCGTAATCAGATGGCTCAAATGTCGTTCAGCAGGTCAGGATCCTTTGTTTGTTAAATTTGGTTTGTAAAATGTATCAGGCGTGCTGTGAGTTTTTGATGGTCTCTGGCTTACCTGTTTCAAATATATCTGATATTGGTGAGAAGAAGATAACTATTATGGTTAATTTTGTTTTGTAACGTATTCTGGACAGTGCTTCTACAAGTATATTCTTCTGACATAGCCATTAAGATTTTTTGATGTGATAGTGTAATTCTTGGAAAATTTTGATAAGTAGTTAAATTATAATTTGAATTTACAATACTCATAAAATTCTTTTTCTGTAAGATAGTGTAGGTATGGTCATACTTTCCTAGGAGGATGCTGTGGTGGGGGAGCTTCGGGGTAAAAAAAAAAAATATAAAAAAATAAAAAGGACCATATTGGAAGAATTTTTGAATTGGAAAGAGTATTTCTTGAGCTAGAGAGATTAATTTTCTTAATAGAAATTAATATAAAGGTAAGAACAAAGAAGGTGTACTAAGTGCAAAAGCTTTATTAGTTGAAACAAAATTAGTTCATCTTGATGTAAAAACTGGTCTGAACATGTTGCCTAATGCTAGGAAAAAAATCCATACTTTAATATGCGTAACAGTTTCAGTGCATGTTTAAAATAAAATACATGTAGCAAAGCCTGTGAGGCTGTAAGGTTCCTTACATGTGTTTCTCCTATAACAGGAGAGAGACTTTCAAAGATACGAAGAATAGGTAAGCAAAAGATTGCTGTTAGTATTTGTTGGGAACTGGGCCTCTGATTTCAGTCTGCTCCCTTGGTGTGAAAAAGTAGTTGAAGTTTTATTGCTTGCTTCTGTGCTGTGACTTAAAAGATTTTGTGGACGTCTTAATAAAGCATAGCTAAACTTGGATGTGGTTGAAGCTAAGAGAAGGTAGCTTAGGCATGCTGGAGTTCTTCATATTTTCTTGCAAGTTTCTTTGGCATCGCTTTGTGTCTGAATTTTTATACCTCACCTCTCTCTTCCTTTCCTTTTAAAATTCTCTGCATAACACTTAGAGCTTTGATAGCTCTTTGAGTTGCTCTTACACACACCTTTCTCAGGTGTCCGTGTGGTGTTCAATACATGAAAGTAGGACAAAATTTTGCCTGGAGTGTTAGCCTACTGTTTTCATGAGACAGCAATGGCAATTTAATGACTTGCTGTGGTCAAAAGGGCTGGTCCTGTGCTCTTTCTTGTGCTAATTTACAGAAAGTTGTTATTCTTTTTTGCTTGGGTTAATTATCTACAGGTTTGGTGAGCTGGATTGGCACACTGAAGAGTCACCAGGGACATAGGAGTGTGTGTAGCTGAGAGAGAAGGGGAGGGAAGGATTGCCACTTGATTGGCATCAGTGTCTTGAATTGGCTGTTTCCTATTTGGGGACCCTTATTCTTTGAGAACTATCCAGATGATACAGCCAGCCACTTACGTTTTTTTCCCCCTAGTGGTTGCTGAATGTCTCTTCCCCTGTCCCCGTCCCTGCCAAAAAAAGAAAGAAAACAAGAAACCAAAACCAAAGAACGAACAAACAAAAAGCTTTCCTACCCCGTGCTCTCTGTGTCATGAAAAACTTGGGCCTTGAAAATAAAAAGGTTCTGTTTTCTAGAGGTAGGTGCTCTAGTTTTTGAGTCACATCTGTATTTCAAAAAGTAATGAACAACTCTCAGAAGTTCTGATTTGAATAAATGGCTAAAAATAAGGATGCCTTTTTAAGGACTTAAATACCTCTTTAGGATAGTCTCAGTTCTTTCCTTTTGTTAGACTGAAGTAGCAGCACTACTGTACATTTTGATATAGTGCTTTTGGCCTTAACTGAAATCTGGTGATAGAACACCGTGTAAAAGTGAGACGGATTTTGCTATTGAAAGAAGACCATTTCTTTTGTACTTTTAAAATCCACTAACTTCCCTTCCCTTCCTTTCCCTTTGTAATATGCCTATTAGTGGACACAGTTTAACTGGTCTGCAACAGTTTCATTTCTTGTACTGGTGTTTTTAATTCCCTCTGTAGGAAGTCTCCGGTCTTGCAGTTCATCAGACTGCTTTAGTAAAGTGATGCCTCCAAGGAAAAAGAGGAGACCTGCAGCAGGAGATGATTTATCTGCTAAGAAAAGTAGACATGATGGGTATGTCATCTTACCATGAGCTAAGACTGATGGAATATCTAAAGTTGAATAGCTGATATGATCGTGTTTTTAAATACTAATGGAAATGGTATTCAAATTCGCTTGGTTTCTCAACGTGGAACCATAGCCTGTGATTGAACTGTGGGATATTGATAAGCACGTCTAGGTTCAGTTTGCATTTCACCTTTTTCTAGTTGTACAAGAAGCTTATAGGGAAATTGTCCTTGCTCTAGTTTGCCAGCTGTCAAATAGACATAGAAGTTGGTTTTGAACAAACAAGTAAGAGATACAGTAATATCTTTCTGTATACATGCATAAGATCTGGATTGGGCATTCTCAATCTGCAGCCTACCAGAAAAGTGAATGTAGTTGTAGTCCACTCAGCTTTCATTTGAAGCCCTGCTAGTCTCTCCCTGCCACGTTGTGATTTGACGCTGATTGTGTAAGGGAAAGGTGAAGATTGCACAAGCAAGGTGATAACCAGCGGTAGAGTGGTGATGGAGGCGGTGCTACTCAGCTTCCCTCTGGGCAACAGAAGTGCAAGCATGTTACAACTGTGTGCATGAGCAGTGTGTATTCTTTTGGCACGAGTGCTGCATAACTGAGACTTCTGTAAGTGTTGGATTTTTCAGTATGTGTATTTCAGTCAGCCTCAGTCATTCAGAAATCCTCAGATGTGCTCCTTGTGTGCAAGACAGTCGCTATTTATATGCCCTGAATTCAGAGCTTGTGGGAGTATGGGACTGTATACTCCTGCATGATAGGTGCAGGACTGTCCTCACGCTGAAAAGTGAGTGACGTTCGCAGCCAGAAAGTTTGCCACTGCGTCAGTCAGTGGAATTTGAGCTTTATTACGTTCGTGTATTACCGGTGACTCAGAAAACACATGCTTCCATAACAAGTAACTTCAGGAAGGGAAAAGATGCGTTTCTCTCCTCTCAGGCTGGGTGCTTTTCTTTTTATTCTCTAGCATGAGTTAGAAAAATGCTGGTAGCCAAATCAAGACTCTGGTTATGCCTCTGTGACTCCATTGTGTTTAATAGGGTTGCACAACTGTAGCTGCACTGGAATTTATTAAATGATCTGTTGATGCAGAAGAAGAAAAAGATTTCAACTCTCCCTTTCATTGCTTTGCATATGTAACACCTGCAAGAACAAAAGAGCAGTATGTGTTCTTAATATTATTTTTGTTGCTTTTCAGAAATAATAAAATACAAAAGCTAAATAGTTGGTCAGAGGACATGTATGCATATCTTTGAATAACCTGTCGATAAGGGAGTGAAACAAGGACAAAACGTTTCTGGAATCTAAGTAGGGAGGTTCATGAAAATTGACTCTACCTCCCTTTGCCAAGGCACTGATGGTAAAACAAAACAACCCAACCCCCCTAGACAGTAGGGTTGTCTGTAAGTAAGAGATACTGATTTGTGTAATGCAAATATGAAAATTATGAGAAACTGACTTCTTACTCTCAGTAGTATGTATATATATAATAATTTTAAGAGCTTTTTGAAAGCATAATTTGAAGGATTTTTTTTTAAATTTGCCTTTCAGTTTATAACTAATGGATCTAGTCCTCATTCTACTGCCATGTAGTGCTTTATGAAAAAGACTGCAGCCCGCTTTTAGAAGCGGAGGTGAAATCAGATCTGGTCATGGGCCACAGAGGAATACCCTTCTCTCATGTGGTTCCAATTTTTATCTCTCTTCCTTCTTTTTTGGCTTTCCCTGCTTCCCACTGTATGTTTCTTTTCTTTTGGTCTTTAAGAAAACAATTTTTATTTCAACTTGGCTGGCAGTATGAAATCATTTGCTGAACATTCAGCTCAGTCTTGGAGCTCTTACTTTCTTTCAGGGAAGGATTTCTTCAAATTTGGATTATGCCCCTGTAACCTTTTGTGAACAAGTTAGACAAAGAGCAAGCTGCCTCCTACTTCCATGCTTCTTTGTCAGGCAGAGCTCACGTCTGTCATGTTTGGTCTTTGGAGGTCAGATATCTCAGTTTGTCTAGCAAAAATCAATCTGAAATCAGGAACCTCTGCAGCAGTGGGCTTTGCAAATAACTAGGTCTGCCACAGCAGTTTGTATGCGGAGAATGGTGTATACAATAAACCCAGTATAGATAGTGCAGTGCCAATTCACGGAATGAGGGCTTGTAGGCCCAGTACTTTACCGTTGCCTCTGTTTTAGTGGCATACTTCTCAGAAGCTGCATATTCGTAACTCAGGATAAACCTTCAAGGGACTTTAGCCTTTGTGGGTCCTGTAATAAGCAAAAAAGGTAGTAAGCAAGCACCTGTTCTTGAATGTCTTAGTTTCTGTGAAAAAATACGTGTGCTCTCCAGAAGAGACCGTATTTCCTACAGAGATGATTTGTCACTTCAAATGTTTATGGAATTATGCAAGTTTTGTATGTTTCTCAGTGACAACTTATCAGGGCAACGTTAACGAACTGATTCAGTAATGGCAAGTCTCCTATGTGCTTTCAGTATGAAAGTGTGAGGTAGTAGTCTGAAGATTATCAAAGGAGCATCATCATTAACATAATTGGTGTTATAACTGAGACCAAATGTTGGATTCCTCCTGGTTTGTCCATACAAAGGAAATACTACTTTTTTTTTTTTTATCCTTACATGGGTAATTTTGTTGGGTGATGTTTTCAGTCTTCACTATTTGTGTTGTGTTCCTATAATCTCTTTTTGACTGTGACAGTAATATTTTTGAGATACGTATTCTTTCTAGAAAGTTTATTTCAGCAGGGCTCTGTGGCTGAAATACAAGATGATTTCTGGAGGCTCTTAAACTCATACATTTCAACGCATCTGATACCAGGGAGCTTGTTAATAGCCTTCACACTGAGTTCTGGGCTGTTAGGGATACAACCTCATCTTGGAAGGATTGGTGGAATAATGGCAGTGGGTACTAAGGAAAAACATTTATAGGAACAAATCTAGTTGTTAGTGAAGTCACTTGGAAGTGCTGATTGCATGCACAGACTGATGATGGAAAACAAAGATTCCAAACATGTTCTTTAGCATCCCACCCTTATATAATAAGAGCTTGAATTGTGTTAATTAATGTTTATAACTTCACCTTGAACCATGAATGGCAGTGTTTCAGTGGGAGGGAAGTTTTATACCAGATAATGTATGATGAAAAGAACTGGGTGCATTTGTATCTGGATAACAGTAAGGTTTATCCTGTCTTGGAGAACAGCCGTTGAAAGTAAACAGTTTAGCATACACTCACCAGAACATAACGACTTGAAGACTTAGTTTGTATTTTCTTCTTGAGTATCACAGTCTTGACTTTATTTTACTTAAAGCTCTCACAGTACAGGGTATTTCTACATTGAGGTTAAAAATACATTGCCATTCCATCACTATGTTAAGGGTCTTAAGAAAGGTAAAACAAGTTTTGTGTAAAGATACTTGCTAGATAGGGATTACAGAACTCATTGTATAATTACCTAATGCTCTGCATCTGTTACACAATCTCTAGCCAGACACTAGCTTTTTCTTTAGGGAAAAATGAACTCTGTAACGTAATGTCTTCTCTTCTTTCTGATAGTCTTATTTAAAAAATAATTCTACTCCTTATTCCGGAATCATGCTTACAATATTGGATATTTGGACCTTAGAAGGATGAAAACTAGGAATATTTATCTGCTTCCCTGAAAGTTATGTTTTCAGGCAATTAGATCTAGAGTCTTAATTTAGCCTGTATGTGTGTATGAACCACATAAGGGCTTATTAACATGCAAAATAGATTTTCTTTATTGAGTAATAAGCTCCATACTCTATGGTGGAAAAATGTAAGTTTTCAAAACACAGTCAACACACTGTTGCTAACATGGGAAAGCGAAATGGCAGTGTGTTAAGCTTGGAAGTTTTCAAAACCTGTAGTGTTGAGAGGATTTTTGTTCTGTTGTGGTTTGCTCCTGGTTTGCTCCTGCCCCGTGCAGACAGGCTGTGTTACCAGCTGTCACAGGTATCTAGACCTTATTCATTGAAGTAGAGATTTTCAAGTACGCACAGGTATAATTTTGCCTGTATCTACACCTTTGCAGTGAACTTCACCTAATAGTGCTGAAGAAACTTAAACTGGATGTGTGACTATCATCATGTACACTGTTATACATACTGCTCCTGAAGTCAGCCTGATGAAATTCCAAACATTAATTTAAATGTTTAGAGATGATTGCAAGTCTTTAAATAGAGAGAGATAAGACACATTAATTCATAAAACTTACCAGTCAGGTAAATTTGTCCTGAGGGTTGCTTTAGACAGTCTTTGTCATGCCTTGTGAATTGTAAAACATCTCTCCCCCATCCCCCCTCTTGTTTCTACCACAGTACTTACGAAACTATTGTAGAAATCATAATTGTGAATGAATAGGTGAGGCTTTATAAAAATGCTCCCATTGTGATGCAGGGATGGAAATTCTCGGCTGAAATTTTAAATGTAGTTAATAGAAGTAGAAGGGGACTGCTTCTTCAGTCAAATGTTCGCATCTTTCAAAATATAAACAATCTGAAAGCAAGTAGTTACTCGGTTCAAAGCTTAAACAAAATGAGGTAAAGGTTTTTAATAAGTTCTGGTCACACAGAAACAAAACTACTGTTGGTAAATCTCTAGATGTTTTCATTCAGTAAACACTGACCATCTGAAATGAGCAGGCTGAAAATCGTCATGAGGGAGTAACTTTTGACTTATAATAAACTGTACTTTTTTTTTTTTTTTCTCCTTCCTTTAAATAAGCTATTACCAGCTTCCACAATCAAGAGAATGTTTTGTGTGACCTAAACTCTATGCTTTCACTGATCTCAGTTTTTGAATATTCTGGAGCCACACAGCCCAGAGCTGCTGCTGTGGTAGATGGATCTCTAAAAAATTCCAGTACAGCTGAAGCATGCTCAGAGCAGGAGTAGGTAACACAACTTTGAAGGCTCTGGTAGGTTGAAGAGAATTACTGTGACCTTGTGCTTTTTGCTGACAGGATCCATGTACTCTTACAATGACTTGCCTAGTCACCCCGTAATAGCTGGATGGAATTTTCATGCTTTTGCTTTCCCACCAAATCAGTTACAAATGGAGGAAAATAAATCTGGAAAAGATATAGATGATTGTGTATTTAAAGAAACATTAAAGGCTTAGACACTCAGGTTTTTTTTTAGTTTGTTTACATCTACCTATAGCACTTCCAATTATAAACTACGTTGTCTTGTCTTTATTGCGGGGATATTACAATTCCCTAGCTCATAAGAATATTTCAAAGGTAAGTTCAAAAATGGATGTTATGAGTTGGCCATTAGGTCATGATGGAGATGCAGGCATTTCTAAGAAAATAACTTCATTTAAGTATGGTTCAGTAGTTAATACAACTTTCATAAAATTCAGGCAGGTTAATCTCATGTTGCTTTTTCCCTGCCCTGTCCCACATTATTTCCTCTCTCTAGTTGGTAAAATGGCTGTTAAAAAGAGAGAATAAAAAAGATTAAACTAATGCTCCTGAAGGAAATACTGGTTATAGTATATAGAAATATTTTTTAAGTCTGCTGTCACTTCCCTGACACTGTGTCATGCTAAACTAATAACAACTATTATTTTTCAAGTGAAGATTTTCTTCTGAGTCTTTGTACCTGCATGTGTGTCTCATCTCAGAAACAAATACAGACTCTCTTCCCATAGAAAATGTTTTTTTTTTTCCCTTGCTGTTCCTGAAGGGGCAGCATATCGGGCTCAGACGTGGAGGAGTAATTCTAAATGCGAAGGCTCAGAGTTTGCTGTTGTCCAGTGGTGATAGGTATAGCAGACACTCCGGGAGAAAGTTCTGCACTCCCCTTTCTAGCTCTGGTGATGGAGAAAATGTCCTTTGGCAATCCTGTTCCAATGTCAGCGTTCTCTTATGGTACAAATTCTGGTACAAGAAGTACCAGGTATGCTCCTCATTGGGCCTGTTTTACTGCTCTCTGCACTCCGCTCCCCCTGCTCCCCCCCCCCCCCCCCCCCCCCCCCCCAGTTTCTGAGCAGTATGTGCTTTCACTTCTGGTCGGGGATTGAAATTCTGCAGGTTCCTCTTGCAGACCATCAGTACTTAAGCAAGTTATCAAACTAATGTGGTCAGCATAATGGTTGTGCGTCTGTTTGAAGGTACTGGTGCTGGTCATCTTGGGGAAGCTGCACGCTGTTGAGGAGTTGCTGTTTGAAACTTGAATCTGTTCAGTAAATGTGTGGTGCTCCCAAAGTATTTAGATACCTACCTGGTGTGCTCTGGCAGTTTGTGTTTGTCCACATAGCAAGAGACACTGTCCTTAGCACAAAGACAAGGCATACCATTTTGCAGTATGTACGGAAAAATTCCAAAGATACGAGAATTAATCTTAAGATGCAAAATGGATGTCAGACGTCCGTGGCAGTTTGCTTTTCTCCTCTGCACATATGATTCTGGAGACAATCAGATCTGTATTAATGATAGTTCAGAGGGGACAGTGTTTGGAATCACCTTTACCCTGTGCTGCCAGGTTGGCCTTGCTGTGATAATTGAACCAACCTAGGCTGTAATCTTAGATACTTGTCTAGTTACTTACTTGTATCTCCCTGCTCATCTTACTTCATCAAGCAGTTCAGAGATTAGGTCTATCTTGCTAGTAGAAATAGCTGGTTTGTCTAGACTGGGGGAACAAACTCATTTGGTGTTTGGAGGTAGCAGGGAGAGAACAACCTTCATCTTTATACATGAGAGATCACTAATACCAGGTTTGCACTGGTGTTACTTGTTTCTGTCATACTCGTTTTCAAGTGATCCTTATCTTGCAGAATACGTGGTCTCGTATTGGCTCCTTTAGGTTGAGGGAAAGGCACCTGAGATTCATCCAGCCATTTTTGTTGCATAGTTTTATACTTCTGACTGTGCACAGTCTGTTTACATCACGAATGTGGTATGATGTCACCTGCACTTTTAATGAATGTCTGGCTAATTAGCTTGCAGCAGAGACTGGAATAGCTCAAGATTGTCCTTTCTGATTTTATTTTATGAGTTTGTGAAGGAATTTCTCTTACTGGCACAGGTTGGAAGATCTGTAATCAGTCCTGGTTTCTTAAAAATCAGGTGAGATACTGAGTTTTTTGAACAATGGTTAGTTTGAGGCCAGAGCATTTTGCTTGGAGTTACATAGCCGTATGTTGGGCGCATGAACTTACTAACGAATACTGTGGTTTCCCTGTGGTTCCTTAATAATGAACTTTAGCCTTAAACAGAACAAATGACTTTCAGTCTTATGAAAACTTGCTATGCATAGATGCAGTGAATGTATGAAAAGGGCTGGGATTTTTTTCTGTTCTCATTCACCATTCCTTTTGCACATACTGCTGTCATTGGTGTCTTGGTTCAGCCTACAGTATTTAGCTCTGCTACTTGTAGATGCAGGAATCTTTTTTATGAAATACTTGAATGACCTAGAGCACTGTCAATAAATTTGTTTCTTGAGGGTTCCTCTTGAAATCCACTGTTCACATACTGACAGTTAGTGTGTTGGTGAGTTATGTGAATGAGCAGGGCAAGGCACTTGGTTATCACCCCTTTGTCAAAAAAAAAAAAAAAGTCATGTAATGAATGTCTGTCTTTGGGAGCCACATTAGCTTTGTATGTCTTAGGTCCCAGCAGTGCTCTTACAGATTTCTTGAATTAATAGAATAGAGTAGAATAACGATGTGGACTAGCTCCTGCTATAGTCAGTTTTCAACTTGGTATTCTAGTTGGTTTTTGTCAAGTTTGTTTGCTTACAAAAAAGGGGATACTGAATAATTGGACTTTTGCCAGAGCGGCGGAATGTCTCCTTTCTTTGTCTCAAGACATTTTTTTGATTTCTCTGAATTTAGAATAGCCTAAAAAATATCGGATAGGTCTTTCATAAACATGGAGTTCATTCTGCAAGTATGAGTTACCAGTCCTTTTTTTTTTTTTTATTGGGAAAAAAAAAATATTGTTCCAACACTGACTTAACACCTTAGTTGTTTACTTACTGGACGGTGCTGTCAGCCTGTTTTTTGCAACTGCAGTAAAGCTTATACAAAGTAGGCAATTCAAGTAGAAAAAAGAGTTTTCAAAATAATAAAGAAACCCTACAAATTGTAGGTATATTATGTATGTTTGAGACGTGTGACTGGCATTTTCCTGCTGTGTGTGTGTTGCAGATCAATGTGTTTCAGTACAGTGTTAATTTTTTTTTCCATCTCAAAATTAAAGAACCTCATTTGTATTTGTCTTCGGATTAGCAATTTGTCATTTTGCTCTGACTAGTATTTTCTAATGGTTAGTGTATTTAAAAGAACTATGACAACAGACACGGAACAGTTCTTTGAATTACTGTCAGAATGATCTGTGTGTCATTGACTTCTAGCTACAGTGCCTCATAGCTCATACCTGAGCTAGGTGGAGGATAGTAGGATCAGTGTACTTTAAGCTCGTAAGTATAGACATTTTTTACATCTCTTTCTAGAAGGACAGAGTAGTGATGAGACTAACTCGAAATTAATGCCTTCAAGTTGTCTGAAAATTATCCTTGAACCAATTAGCCACTTGGTTGTCCTCCCCCAGCAGAGTTTGACACAAGGAGGGAGGGCTGCATGCTTACAACAGCTGCGTGGCTACCTCCTCTAGTCCAAGCCATTTGTTGCTCAGCTCTTCTAGCCTTTACGAGCCCAAGCTAACTGCAGAGCGGTGGGAATGAATCAGAGACTATACGTGCAGCAGTGAACAACTACTTGGACTGCTGTGTCTCTTTCCTCTAACAGGCACAAAATATATAGTTTATGTTATAAGATTAACAGGGTGGAGTAACTTGTCAACTTCTGCTATGCCTTCCCTGCTTTAGGTGTTTCAGGTACTAAATTCAGGAGACTGGTAATTCAGCGTTGCTTTCTGCATGTAGTTAAAATTCCTTATGCTCCTTGTCGAAGGAGAGCATCACCTCGCCAGCAATCAGTGCGGGGAAGGGGGGCTATGGATCTAGCTTTTCAGATAGTCTTTACACCGTGAGGAATGGGGTTCCCTGAGTTACTATCAGTGAGGATCTGTAACCTGGTCTCTGTGGTTCTGCTGTGTTGCCAACTTACTGGCTTTAGGGTAGTATGTGTGGATCATGCCTCTTTTGGCCTTTAAGCCTTTTGTAGGATCTTTTGAGGAGGCAAAAAGAGTATATGCAGTTCTCCTTAGTTAAAGTGCACAAAGGATGTGTGCGCCTACAGGTAGGGTCTGTGTTGACTGTGACATGGAATCACTCTGGGTTTAGACCCACAGCCGAGTTGCAGCCCATCAGTTGATTGTAATAATTACTGGTGTGCGCAAGTTTTACTTGAAATTACACAAACCACTTTGGGGTTGGATTTGAACTAGTCTGTTATAAGGAAAGTTTATGTACATGGATAACAATTATGAATCAGCTGAAATGTGACAAACTGAGCACGCACAGTATTAGGTTCAGTGATTCTTACTCTGTTAAGCAGTGTCCCAAATGACTGGATATGAGGACAGTGTGTTGGGTAAACTGGTTCATGAACGGAAAAGTACTGCTGCTTACAGTGGTTGTTGATTAAAAGATTGCTTTACAAAAAATGGATTAATTACTTGTATCTCTTTCTTTAAGTATGTATAGAAAATATGATTCGACTAGAATAAAAGCAGAGGAAGAAGTCTTTTCGAGTAAGCGATGCTTAGAATGGTTCTATGAATACGCAGGTAAGGGTGAAATGCAAATTTCCTAATAAAAAATGTATCTATATTGGAATATAAAAACTGCATTAACTGAGCTTTTCCAAGACTGAATATAGAGGCTTTTTTTGTAAGGGTCTTAAAGAAGGGTCTTGGTTTATATTTTGTGTAGTGTGAAGCTGAAGAGTTCAAGGGGCAATTTTGTCTTTGTCTCTGTTCTATAAAAAGAAGGTGTGAAACAATGTTTGGGAACATGTATACTTCACTATTCAAATATATAGTTAAAGGCGTACCTCTGTCTAAAATATTATCTCTCTGACTTTAGAAGTTCTGACATCTGCCATGTTAGTGCTGAACAGCACAGAATTATGCTTCAGAAGTGTGTCTTTAATTTAAAAAAAAAATAAGGTGGGGGAGATAGTAATATTACAGTTGTTCCTGCTGAATCTGGTGCTTATGGTTTCAAGCAAGGAAGTGAATCAATTCAAGTATCTCATACTAGTCTTGTTTTTATATAGTTTTCCATCACAAGGTGTAGGGAAGATAGACTGAATTATTTATTCTTGCCCCTTTTGTATGACAGCTTTCTTCAGGCATTACTTCTAGGATGGTTAGTTATGATCTGCAATCACAAAAGATGATCCTTTAATAGTGAAGTTTGTTGTTGTATTCGTTTCCTTACATGTAGTTTTCTGAAGGAGAGAACTTGAAGTATGGGGGAAAATGATCTCATGACTGTAAAGACCAAAAGGAAATTAAATAGGTGATTGACAAAATAAGGTTGTCTTGCAGTTTTTCTGATGCTGTCTTGGATAACATTGCTCACAGATTGTTCTGGTCTGTCTGCTTCTTACGCATAATGAAGAATGACTTAATTTGATGTAATAAATCTTTCTTCTATTAAAATTATATAAACAAAATTAAATACTTTGAGATGTCACTTGTCTGTGGCAGTCTGAGAGGAGATTCAGACAAATACAAGCCAAATCTAACCTGTTAGTTTCTCTGCCTTTTTGACCAGCTTGATTTACTTTTTTACTCTAGCAACAGGGATAACTCATTTTTGTTCAGTTTCATGGAAAGAAGGTATGAAAGGAGGGCTGTATATGAAAAAACTTTTGAGTTTCCATTGGATGCATATACCAAAATAAACCAGAGAGAATTCGAGAGCATGATTCTGTTTAGAGTATTGAGTAACACTCTAAAAAATGAGTTTTCAAAAAATAATCTCTTTTGTGTTCTTGCTTCAAGTCTTCTCCTTTATGCAGACAGTTGACACTGCATTTGTTTGGGATTTTTTCCCTGCTGTATCTTTACATTGCAGAATGAGTCTAACTTTTAAAAGACTGTTGTTTACACTCAGAGAACTGAGAGGATGCCGTGAGAAGGTGGGAAAAGACACAATTAAACCATGTTATTTCTAGAATATCAGGTCGCCTAATAATAACTCACAGGTTGCTCATCCCTTTATAAAACCTTTTTTTCTTGCACATGTGATCTTTTTATTGGATGAAAGTAGACATTTCATCCTCTTATGTTTTTTTCCTAAATAAACCCTTTAAAATAATTCCAATCAAGTAGTCCAAATAACTTAAAATTTACCTAAAAAAATAGAATGGCACAGTACAAGTCTAATGCCTGTATAATTTTTTCAACAGAATATTGTAGAAGTTACAAATATCTTGATTTAACAGCCTCTATTAATAGTAGTGCATTTTAATAGCATCTGTATTTTGAATCTTTCTTTTTTTTCTCCTTTTCAGCTGGCAGAGAAATAGCTGTAATTCATGTTTTCTTTCCCCCTGCGGTTACTAAAATTTGGATAATGTGTGGCTGTGGTATAGCAATATGAATAAACAGGAGCAAGAGATTTTTATTTTGGGCTCTTTCTTTGATAGATAATGTTATTGTCTCATACACTATCTTTATCTAAGGAATGAGATTCTGGGAATGGTAATGTCTTGTATCTTGTGTAGCTGTGCGTTACATTTTTATGTGATATGATCTTATGATAACCGTAGAGATTCAAGCCAAGAAATGAAATGAATGCCACTAACAGTCATCCACTCATTTAACCGTGGTAATATTACGTGGCTGTTGTGCTAATCTTAAGTGCATTCTTGAAGATCTTATAAATGTACTCTTCCAAGATTATCTCAGTAAATGGGTAGAATAAAGGATATTGTTAGGAATGAAAAGTTGTTTTACAGCTTTTCTGTCTCTATTTCCAAAGGTGAGATAAAGACGTAAGTGTATCCAAGCTGGATAGGAAGTGTGGAAATACTTATTGCATAAACAAACAAAACAAACCCAAAATTAACAAAAACTTATACGGAAGTTCAGGTTGTACTGCATGATTGCATTTGTCTTGTGTGGTAAAGGTCAGACTGTTTTAATTTTCAGAGATAAGTAAAATGCATTTTGTTTGCAGGCACTGATGACATTGTAGGGCCAGAAGGTATGGAAAAATTTTGTGAAGACATTGGAGTTGAACCAGAAAATGTAAGTTCAAAGTCCATTCAAAAGATGTCTAATCTATTATGATGTACATGAGCCAGTCTTCTATCTCTTATTTTTCCATCAAGAATTAAAATATTCTTGGCAGTTTAAAAAAAAAAAATAAAATATAAACCAGGGAGGTTTATGTATACATTTGGAAACAACTGTATTTTAAACCCTAAACTGTCAACATGTAAAACCTCAATTTGTCTTTGCTGCCACTCCTTTTTTGCTTCCCCCCACTTAAAAAAAAATAAAAAAAATATGTAAAATAACAAACAAAAAAACCCCACCAAGCTGATGGTTGTCTCTTCTGAAACAATGAGATGATGACACTGGAGATTATTTAATGTAGCAACTACAAAAATATGAAGTAATGTTTTCTTCAGGTTTTCTGGAGAGAAAGGGATTTCAAATGTGGGCAGTATTAGCACTCCCATTATGCCATTTCAAAACACAAATAAGGAATGTATATAATTACATATATCTATTTTATGTGTAGTTATATACAGGACTAAATAAAATTTAAAAAGGCATAGTTGTGCCTTTTACAGGCTTTTTCCTAGTGCCTTATTTTTGCTCTTTATATGCAAGTCCCATCTTTAGTAGCATTCATAAAGCATCTTCTCTAAGTAAAATGAGAATTGTGGTTTTGAAAGATTTACTGGAAATATAAGATATAATCTTCTAATTTTGGAGGGTATTAGTATAATAAACCCTTGAGATTTATGCAAATATTTGGGTATATAAGTAGGTATTCTGATTTTGCATAAAAAATATACAGAGCTGCTCTAATATTAGCTATTTAATGGCTGAGTTGCAAATTTAAATGGCTTGATTTATTTTTTTTTTCCTTGTAGTCTGCAGGGTCAGGTTTCCTGTGGGTTTTTCCATGTATATATCAGAACTGTTTTTTTAAGTTCCTGGATAAGATAGTAATCTTATGGTATCACTTTATCTAATTTTGCTTCAGTCTTCTATGTGACATGTGAAAAGGACTGTCTTTCCTTTTGGGCAAAACTGTATCAGCCTCTGTTTTGATGTGTGTTAACGTTAGTTCACCTAGTTTTATTTTAACATCTACTTGAATTATACTGCATGGTCAGACCTGCAAAATTAGGTAGGTTTACAATACCCTGGGGTAGCTGGATTCAGGTAGGATCATTATTAGCTTTAGAATAATTGGATTTCACAGAGCTCATGGATTGCAGCTGATGTTCACCTACATGAGTTTAACAAATGTCAAATGTAACATCATCAAATCAGTACTTAAAATCTGTAGTTGTTTTGGGAAACCTTTTCTGTAGCTTTGGCACCAGTTCCTCTTCTTCATTGCACTGCTTGCTAGGTGACTCTGCATGCTCCCTTAAAGTGGCTGGTGGTGACTGATGTTCATGCTCTTTGCACTGATAACTTTTCTTTGTTTGGACCATGTACGGGTTTGTCACTTTCAGGTTTTTTAAATTCTAAAATACAGTCTAGCAAAGTTCTGAACCGCATTTATACAAGTAAAGCATTTGTAGCCTACTAAACAGTAGTTATTTGAAAAATATGTGGATCTCTGTTAATTTCTTTGTCTTAAATTTTTTTTCTCTTTAAAACAGGTAGTTATGCTTGTATTAGCGTGGAAGTTGGATGCACAAAACATGGGCTACTTTACATTACAAGAATGGTTAAAAGGAATGACATCACTGCAGTAAGTGCTTTGAAAAAACTCTTTAAGTTTGTTATAGGAAACCCAATGTTTTAGAAAAGACATACGTTGATGTTTTGACTCATAATAGCTAAAGCAGAGAGTTCTGCTGTGGAGTAGAAGCCATACATTTTTGGTCCTATTTATGATGATATGGCCACTTAGAGACAGCTTGAAACCTGACAGCTGCGTGTCTAAATACAGTTGGATTAGAATGTCTGCAGTCTCAAGAAAACAGATGTGCTGGGAGCTTCGACATTGTTTCTGTCCTCAAGGACACCTGTCTTTGTCACTGGATTGGACCTATCTGTGAGATACTGGTATGTTGTTAGAACATATGTAGTTTAAAATGCTAAATAATACAAAGCCTTTCTGTGACTCTGTGTTGTCATGTTCTTCCTAAGAGTTGCTTTCTCCAGTTGAGAGCTTATCTTCATGTCATAATTAACATGAAGGTACTTGAATAATTGTGTTTCATAGAGAGTTGGAGAAAGAACTATGTTTTGACTTATCTTCCAGAACAGAATGGCTGAAGTTGTGTAGGAAGTTTTATAGTTCCAGCAAAACTGTAGAAGTATTGTTTCAGTGCTGTGGTTTACTGGTTGTTTGTCATGTATAGACAAGCTCTTGGTTTAATCTGTTGGAGAGTGCATTTTCTACAAAGCGAAACAAATTTTTATCAGAGTACCAATGTAAGGCTTTGCTATTTTGTCTAGATCCATTTCACAGTGTGGGTTTAATAAAGGCATTTTATGCAGAAAAACTCATAAACATGCCTTTGTACAGAGCGATGTATTTTGGATAGATTAATGGAGGTACATGTTAGAGATTCTTTTCTAAAACATTGGATATCTATATAAGAATGCAGACTCTGAATTTGCTTTGTGTTTTTCTTGTAGGTGTGATACTACAGAAAAATTGAGAAATTCTCTGGATTACTTGAGATCTTTATTAAATGAGCCTACCAATTTTAAACTTATTTATAGATATGCATTTGACTTTGCACGGGTAAGTACTGTGGAAGACCAGAATCTGAAATGAAAAGTTAACTTTCATAAGTAATAATTGAAATACTGCATACTTCTGTTTCTCTTAAGATATCATCAATCTTGTTTTCAACAAATAGAATGTTAATGTTCTAGAAAAGTATATGCAAAATGCCAGAAACGGAACAGGAATGTATATAGGATTCTTGATGTTCAGTGGCTTAGTGTTTTGATGTGTTTTTGTTACCTCTCTGCTTCAAGCTATTATGTGACTTCAAGGAAATCATGTAAGCCCTATTGTGTTGCATATTGGAGCTTTGCCACTTCCACTGGCTTTATAATTACCCTGGGTTTTCTTCTTACTGATTGGATTTTGTGAGCATATACGTATTTAAAACAGGAAGGCACTTCAGGCGTTTCTGAAGGTGGTAAAAATAACTAACATGATAAAAGCTGGATATGATATAATACAAATACCGGTTCAGAAGAGTGTTGGAAGCTCATTAATGATGTTCTTAGTATTTATTAAACAATATCCCAATATCAGTCTTCCTACTGTAAAATATGTATTGATAAAATTGTACCTGTATTGGAATCCATAATGCGCATAAGACTATTCCTACTTAAAGGGAGCAATAAAAGAACGATAATTTTCTGAATTGATATGGAATTTGAACATCAGTCTTGCTAATGTGATGAAATCTACAGAAGGTGTAACATAAAAATGATCACAGGCAAAACTGAAGCTCAGGTTTCAATGAAGGATAATCAAAAGCACCAAGAAAACTTGCAGGAAAAAGAAGTAACGTGAGAAAAACAACAAATAGCAGTTCTGATCGTTAAGTCTGTCATAAGTATTCAGATTCGTGGTACATCAGTGCTTTCTGCATGATGCAGAGATGCAGAGATTTACAGTAGTTCACTTTTAAGCAAGGAAACCTACAGCTGAATATGACAGAATGCATGGTATTAGTTAGTATGAGAGAACAAAAAGCCATATCAACATCTTAATTCCTTCTTTGGTGTGTGAAGATTTATTCTGCAAGTTTTGCTCAATGTAAGATGTAAAGGCTAGAAATAACTAACGTTGCCAAAGAAGTTCAAAATACTGATGAAATATTAGGAATAGATAGCAAATCGGTGCCAGCTGACAGCCTGTCAAAAGTAAGTGCAGAAACTTAAGAGGATAATGGGTGGAGTTTTTTTGAGAGGTAACGAACTGATGTGACAAATATGGTCTTGAAAAATAAACACTTGAGATACAGATGCTGTGACATAATTTGTGACAAGAAACCCCAGACTGTAGAACTGCAAGTCAAAGGCATATCAACAGGGGAATTGTAAAAACAGTATTACATTAATAGAATTATTGAACTTTTAGTACTGTGGAGCCAGGGGAAGTCTATTGGAGAATGGCACCCAGTAAGAATAGAAATGAATGTTGACAAAGGCCCATACATTTATCTAGATGCAGCAGATGAATCTCTACATAATTTTAATCAGAATAATTGAAGTGACTGATAGAAAAAAAGCTGATGGGAGCGGTTTTGGTTTTTTGATTCAGAAGATCGTATAATTTCCATCCTAAGGGTAATAATTTCAGGGAGGTGCTCCATGGCAGAAGTACTTGTCTAAACTTCTGAAGTTTTAAGAGAGAATTTTTGAAAGCTTCTGTTGAGATTCAGTATTTAGTCAATAAAAATAACCATTATGCATGAATTAAGTCGGCATGGATTTGAGGAAATAATTTAAAACACCGTATGTTGGTATTAAGCAAAATACCTTTCTTGCTCCCTGTTTGACATTCATTGCCAAGTCTGGGAACACACAGATGCATGTATTTCATGGCTTAAATAGGTCTTTTTTATTGAAAATATTGGTGTGTGTGTGTGTGCAAAATCTCAGAGTGTCTGTCATCAATATAAAATTAATACTGAAATTTATCAGAGTTTTTCAATGTTCTTTCCACTGTATCCAAGAAAGAGAATGTAAGTATCTGGAATGTATGTTAAGAATGAAAGTGGAGCGTCTGTCATGGCAGATGTGCCATTAGGCAGTTGGAGGCGGGTATAAAGGGCTTATCTGAACAATTTTGACTGAGCAGTATTTTGAGAGGGAGAATGTAGAAACTTAACAATGTAAGGCATGTAAAAATAGCATGTCCAAAGTAAAGGCAACAGAGCTTGATTTCATTAACACCTGAGTGTGTGGGAAGAATTTAGAGTATAAACAGTATGGAAAATAAAAGGTATGCTCACAGCAGTCTGATTTTTGCTTAAAGGTGTTTGTGGGCAGAAGTGTAAATAGGCCTTGGAAAGAGGTTTAGTTTTTAGAATTACTTGATGTTTGAAATAAGTGAAAGAATTGTATCATATGAATACAAAAAAGCCTTTGCAGGTTTGTTTTTCAGCTTTATTACTGATTGAAAAGCTTTCTTCATCCTGGAATGTGCTTTTTTCCTCTAGACGAGATTGGGGGAAGTCCCTCTTGGGTTTAGTGACCAGACTGTAAAACAGCTGCTGATGTTTTCAGAGTTGCTGGCCTCTCCATTTCCCTTCCAAAACAAATCTACGTTAAATTCTGTCTACACAATTTTAGAATTGAGGTGTATTTTGTATGAAATGGGTTTCAAGAAGAGAGGATAACCTTGTGGCTAAGGTATTCTGTTGTCTGAGAGCTGGGATCTTGCTATACCAAATCCTTCCTACATGATGAAAGACAATTCAGTTATGTTTTGAGTTTGGGATTTTTTTGTAATAAAGGTGTGTATTCTATAATAGACACACCTGCACTCGTACAGGTGAGGTGTAGGACTCAACTCCCTTTGTCTTGGGTAGCTGTCTTGCACTGTTCTATTAGGTACTCCCTCTATCCTGGATATCCCTATATCCCTGTTCTTAATTTAGATTTTGCAGTCTGCAATCATGAGTACATATATAGAGAGTTCAATGTCTATAGTAGCTAATATGGAAATTTTGTTTTGATTTTGTTATCATGTGAATTTGTAGCTTAATGCTGTAACCAAGGCGTAAAAGAGTAGGGTTTTATGTCCCATCTCTCACCAAAATTTGTTTACTTTCAAGACAACAAATGTAAATGGATAAGCTACTTAACAGAAAGGAATTTAACATGTACACACGTTACTTTCGAGATGTGCAGAAGTTGTGTTACCAAATATATTAACTTTCCCACTGATTAGATGTAGTGAATCTGCTGGGTACAGATGCTGCTGCTTTTTCTTAGCAGAAACAAAAAAATCGCCCCCTAAGCCTTAATATACTACTACTATGTTGAAATAAAACTGTGACAGTTCTGAGGGGGGTCTCCATGTGCTAGTGTATTATGCTCCCCCTGCTCATTTGATAATTAATTTAATCTGAATTTCATGTAATCAGTAGAATAACAGAACAAAGAACCTCCTTGGCTCATTCTTGCATAGTTAGTGTTACTTGATAGCTACTGACAGTTTGTGTAGTTGTAATAATACCACAGGAAATATGTGCAGTGATACTATTTTAAGAGTTCTCTGGCTAAGCAGAGGCATATATGTGAACATGGGTATGGGTCTAATAGCCATTGCTTTCTAGAAAGGTCTGAACCCACAAACAGGAGGGTATGCCTCATCTGCGATAGTGGTGACAGCTGTTTTGGAAAGTTTACGAAAAGCAGTATCTCTTTATAGCAAACCGTTAGCTCTGCAGGTGAAAATTTTACTAGGAAGTTGTTTTACTAAAAACCACTGTTAGACGCTGCTATTAATTATTTTTTTAATTTATTTTATTTATGGGTGAACTGTAGTACAGGCAGTGGGGGAAGTGAAAAACCGTGAACTCATGCTCTTCTTTCCTTTTTGATCTTTTCCTTTTTTATGCAGGAAAAGGACCAGCGCAGCCTAGATATCAATACTGCCAAGTGTATGTTGGGCCTTCTTTTAGGAAAGACATGGTCCCTTTTTCCAGTATTTCACCAGTTTCTAGAGGTATGAAGTTTGAAACAGTGAAGTTTGAATAGCAAAGAAATTTTTGTTCTGATTTAGAATATACTAACCTCCAAAGCAGTACTTGTAGCTGGTTATCTTTCCTTTTTTCCTTTTCCCCAAGTCCCTATGCTGTTAAGGTTTATTTAATGCAGGACAAAGTATAGAATGTCTTTGATTTGCTTTTGGGCTTTGATTTTACTGCTGTATGTTTGTCCACTAAAAGATGTCTTAATCAGAAACGTGGATTATTCAATACTAGTTTGACTACTTAGTAGTTTCTTTAATCCTGTTTAGTTTTAGATGGTATACAGATTGAAATAACTCATCACAAGGCTTAAATTTTCTGGAAGCAAATCTGAACTTGAGGGAGTTGAAAGTATATTTTAGTAACTTCTGTTTCTTGCCTTAAGCAGCAATCAAAATACAAAGTTATCAATAAGGACCAATGGTGTAACGTTCTTGAATTCAGCAGAACAATTAACCTTGACCTCAGTAACTATGATGAGGATGGAGCCTGTAAGTACTACCATATGTTGGTGTTCTAAAACAATTTATTTCTCTTAGATAAATCATTCAGTGTCCTTTTACAAAATTTTGTAAAATACAGTTATTTGATCTCTCTACAGGGCCAGTGTTGTTGGATGAGTTTGTGGAATGGTATAAAGGAAAACAGATGACATAGAAGTTTAACTATGCACAGCCACTCAAGAGTCACTGTTACCACAGTTATGTCAACCATTAGCCATAAACTGCTATTTGTATCAAAGTGCATGCTGCTTTTCTTGCACTGCATCCCTTTTGCAGGGAACTTTTGATGTTTGCTATTTAACAAGCTAGCTATGCTTGCTGTGTAGCATTGTTCTCTTTGAAGGCTGCTTTGCATTTTGTATTTACACTACAAATTGGTGAACTTGCCAGCGTCTTCACTGTGATTATGTGTATATTGCTGTCTAAATTTTGTATATGTGTATAAAAAAAAAAGCTTCACCTAGGGATAATTTCTGCAGAAATGTATTGTAAAAATAATTTTGTGGCATATTTCTAGTCATCACTTACATGTTTGCTGAAACTTAGGTTATTTTGTTTTTCTTTTGGTCTCAAATGTAGCATTTCAGAAAATGAAATGAACAGACTGCTTGGACATAGTTATGTAAAGAACTATTGTCAATTTTAATGTTACTATTTGAGATGCCAGTTTCTGAGGGGAGAAGACACGCTGTGACTTTCTTCACCGGAATTCGCCAAACCTGACCTATTGCTTAATAGGAATGAAACATCGGTGTCTTAAAAAAAAAAAAAAAAATATACACACACATATAAATATTAAAACACTGTAATAGTTGTACATGCCACAGATGATTTCCATTTGAAGAAAAAAGTATTGACTTTTTAATGTTCAAACTGCAGTAGTCATTACAGGTACAAATGAACAAATTAAAGTACCTTTTAAAAATGGGTTTTAGACTTTCGTAAATTGCCTTTGGCATACTCCTTTTAATTTTTTGTCTACCGAGAGTGTTTGGTCTATGTTGCGATCTAGCAAAATTGAAAGTTCTAGCTACAAGTAGTGGTTTGGGGAATAAAACCTGCTCACCCCTAGCATATAGATAACAGAGGTTTGAGGGGTTTTTGTTTGTAACATTAGTCTTTCCCAAGGTCTTTAATTTTGTGTTTCTAAGTAATTAAAAATATGATATCCAGTAGCCAAAACATTACTTTTTCTTTCATGCTAGGATTGGAATTTCCTAGCAGAATGTCCATTGCAGGCAATGGGCATGTTAAACACCAGCATTAGATGACAGTACTTTTTAGTAGGGACCACTGCCTATTTCACTCATTTCTTTATCTGTATAGGACAGTTCTAGTGATTATTTTGGGGAAAATGAGTGAATGGAATTATGTTTATGTTCTGTAATTGTCACGTTGTCTTTGCCTTACCCTTCTTTATTAAGTAATGTTAGTGTTGATTTTTACAAATAGGTCCTCAAAGTATCCGGTGCTATTAAACTTTGATCCCTAAGGATTTATTAAAATGTTCCATATTGATTCACGGAGCATTTAACAAAAAAGGGCCAGTGGATGTTTTGGAATGAGTAACATTACTTTTCTGTAGAAGTACTTTACAAGGTATTAGCAGTTTTGTTATTTCTGTAGAATGCAATCCAGGGGAAGGGGTGGGAAGAATTTTAGGTTGAATGTGAAAATTTCAGCTGTATTGAAGGTCCTATTCTGCCATCACTGAAGTCAGGAACAACTGTCATTAACTTGACTACTTTCAGGATTAAGCCTAGTTTAGCAAAAGCACATTAATTTGCTGCCCTGGGCCTGGAGGTTGTAGTTGTGGTGCTGCAGGTGGTCAGTTGTGTTCAGATCTGGTTGTTGTTGGGTTTTGTTTGTCAAACTCAGCTGCCAAAGACAAAAAATGTTTGTGTGTGTTTCTGTGTGTTTGTATATACATAAATATACAATATGTATGCATATACAAAACCTAAAAGTTCATGATGCTAAGAATAAAATACTACCTTTCCCTGTGAAGTAGTCATGTTCAGATTTCCATGACAGTAAACAGCACTCTTTCAGGCTAATAGTGGTAAGACATACATAGTCATTGCTTTGTTATGTACTAATATGCATAACGTTAATTCCATGTTTGATGCCAGTTTGCACAAGGAATTAATTCAGTGGAGTGTGGTATTTAATGTTTACAATAAGCCTCTTACTAAAACACACACGTTTTATTAAGATTTTTGATGTAAATGTGTATATTACCATAGTATAACCATAAGGAAGTATCAGTGGAGCTGCTGGTTTAGTTCTTAGAAGGATGAATTTAGAAGCAATAGAACTTTTAACAATAGGCTAAATTGTGGTTAGTAACATTTTCAGCGATACACTGTCGTTGTTCTGAAATGTTAAGGTAGTTAATGACTCCAGAAAACTGTTTAGCACAAATTGGCATGAATCCTGCAACAAATACAAGGTTTGCATAAAAGGTTTTGTATATCACAAATAATTTGACTTCCAATAATGGAAGCAAGAGCCAAAGACACTTTTAATCTATTACTATTATAGGTATAACTTTCATAAAACAGGGTCAACAGAAATCTGTTCAGCTCAACCAGGTGCTCTTTTTCCAGGTTTTGCTAACGTTTAGCAGAATACAGAATTTAACTAAAAACAAAGAAAGAAGAGGAAAAGGACCTCAGAAGTACTCACACTGCATAAGTAAACAAACTGTTTTTCTCTGGGTAAAAGTAATCAGGAGTGATGGACAGGAAGAATGTTTGGAAGTGAATGAGATGCTGCCTTTTTTTTTTTTTTTCCTTCCACTCGCAGGCACGGTGAATCTGTAGTCTTCAGCTGGTTTGTAAACATTTATCTTCATAAAATAAACCACAAATTCAATTACAGCTAGTAGACAACTTTACTGACATTTATAGAGAACGAATGGACTAAGATGGACCTGTATGGCTTGATAAGCTTCCCTGTGCTGTCCATCCTTCTGTTTTTGCTATATATGCTGATAAAGCAGAGGATCCTAATGTTGCCATTTCTTGTATTGTGGAGAAATTACCTCTAATTTTTAATTAATTGTAGAAACTTTACTAAGCTACTCAGCTTGCGTTGTATTTAGTACAAGTTTGGTGTTTGCTTTTTTGTTTGTTATGCATCATATAGTTGATGTAGGGCTTTGTTTTGTTTTTCGTTTTGAAAAGTGATACATGGAATACTGCTGACTTCTTGGACAAGACACTGAGAGGTCACTGTGGAAGAAGTGTCACAGGTCTTACATTAATCTTTCTGGTGTACTATTGCTGTCCTTATAGCAGGAACTTGATGATCTGTGTGCAATTCATGCTTGGTATTTGGGAGATGTAAAGTGGAAAGCCAGTTAGTGGAAGGAAAACAGTGTCCAGATACTATAGCAGTGGACACTTTCTAAGTTGATAGATGACAAACATTGGAGCTCTTTGGACTTGATGATCTTAAAGGTCTTTTTCTATCCTAAATGATTCTGTGATTCTATGAATATTAGTAACCAAAACATTCCACAAATTAAATTTCATTCTACAGCAAAATAATGTTAAGTGCTTAAAACACCACTGTAATTCTGCGTTACTGTTGTTTTTTCACCTTTTCAAGGAAAGCAAGCTGAAGAGGATGGAAATTATGGGAATACTTTATGTTCTTTGAGTTACCATATCATAGGATATGAGTAACACTTCATGAGTTTTCAGTTAACCTGTTCAAGGTTTTCTTTCAGGTACAATAAATATTTGGGTTACCTTTGTGTAGCAGTTTCTAACATTTGTAGAGGACTGGAGGCTTCTTCCATTTTCCCACAAATATGTGACTTTCATTTAATCACAAATATGCTCACACAAGCAAAATTTGTTACAGCTCATTAGTACTTGATTAATGTTCCCAGCTTTCTTGAAGGGCAAGAAATGGACATCAGTTGTGTTAAGGTTTTTCCAGATTTCTGTTGACCCTTGGTCACAAGTCTAACAAATTGTTTAATACTCTTGGAATTCATATAGACAGCTTTAAAAGTTAGCTTGTGCCCTGGTTTTAATTATAACTGCTAAAATACCTCTTTCTAGGCCTTACATTTTGTCCTTTCATATTGCTGTGGAAGTCTTTAGAGTCTAGCCAAACTAAATAGTTTGTTGTCTGTAACTGAGACCAAAACCTGGCTTTATACTTTTTTATTTTTTAAATTCCCATCCCCCCACCCCCCACCCCATGTGTGTACATACATTGTCACGAAATAGTACCTACTGACACTGCTGTTGCAGGAACAGCAGTTAACTTATAACTGTGAATGCTCTATGTCTTAGTAATTTGGATATTACATAAATAAGGTGTGCTAAACTCCTGTGACTCATGACCTGACAAAAGTACTGTTATGCCACCTAACATGAGTTCATCTGGTTAATTTTTAGGTCTTTTGCTGGTGTTGATGTAAAATGGCATCCCACAAATAAACAGTATTTGTGTTGGTTTCAGCAACTGACTTCAGATTTTTCTGTGGCTCATACTTCAGAAATTCTCATCTGAACTCACACCATGTCAGCTGGCAACCTTTATCATTTAGTAGCAGAGAACTTTATGTAAAATCTTGTCATCCTTATTTCTAATAGTAAGGTAAATCAGTATTTAAAACTTGGTTGGAGAAAGGTACATTTCAAATGGAGTGTGTGGATGTAAAACAGTATTGTAATACAAATGTTTTCAATGAAAAGAGTCCATTTGAGCGGGAATGTCCCACTCATCTCAACCCACACTTTTTGGCCCTTGAGGTCCTCGTAGCAAAGCTGTTGATGTATAGGCTGGATGAACAGACAGTGAAGCAGACTGAAAACTGGCTGAATGGCAGGGCCCAGAAGGCGGTGGTCAGCAGTGCTGAGTCTAGTTTGAGGCAAGTAACAAGTGCTGTACCCCAGGGGTCAATGCGGGGGTCCAGTCCTGCTTTTTCATTTATGACCTGGATGAGGGGCTAGAATGCACCCTCAGCAAGTTATCTGATGACAGCAAACTGGAAGGAGGGGCTCATACACCAGAGGGTCATGCTGCCGTCCAGAGGGACCTCAACAAGCTGGAGAAATGGGCTGAGAGGAACTTCGCAAATTTTAACAAGGAGAAGTGCAAAGGCCTGTGCCCGGGGAGGAGCAACCCCATGTACCAGTATATGCTGGGGCAGAAAAGGGACTGGGTTCCTGGTGGACACCAAGTTGAAGATGAGCCAGCAATGTGCCCGTGCCACAACAATGGCAAATGGTACCCTGGGCTGCATTAGAGAAAGTATTGCCAGCAGGCTGAGGGAGATGATCCTTTCCCTCTGCTCAGCACTGGTGAGGCCACACCTGAAGTACTGCGTCGTCTTCTGGGCTCCGCAATACCAGAGACACACTGACACCTTGGAGAGAGTCCAGCAAAGGGCCACGAAGATGATGAAGGGGCTGGAGCCTCTCTCCTATGAGGAAATGCTGAGAGAGCTGGGACTGTTTAGCCTCCAGAAGAGAAGATGCCGGGGGTGGGGGTGGGGGGGGTGGGATCTTGCTAATGTCTGTAAATATCTGAAAGGAGGCTGTAAAGAAGATAGAGCCAGACTTTTTCAGCAGAGCCCAGTGATGGAACCAGACAGTAATGGACACAAACGGGAACACCGAAGGCTCAGTTTGAAATGTCAGGAAACACTTTTTGGCTGTGAGGGTGACTGAGCACTGGCACAGGTTGCCCAAGGAGGTTGTGGAGTCTCCATCCTTGGAGATGCCCAAAAGCCATCTGGACATGGCCTGGGCAACTGACTGTAGGTGACCCTGTTTGAGAAGAGGGACTGGACTAGGTAAACTCCAGAGGTCCCTTCCAACTTCAGCTAGTCTGTGATTCTGTGCTTTCTAAAGGCATATGCTAAAGGCAGTTCTCTAAGTTACTCAAATGTAATGCTGGAAGAGAAGGGTGGTCTAGTAGTATTTAAATGGGGTGATATTTTGAGTTGAGGGTCTGTTCATGACCTTAAATGCTTGTGTTTTTCTTACTTTTTAGAAGAGATTTTATTTATTTGACTTGTCGTGAGCTGTTGCATTGATCTTTTTAAAGCAAAAGTGATAGTACCTAAGCAGAGCAGTAGAAAAGCTGCTAGCAATGACATGAAGACTACAGCCTAAATGTCCATAATACTTTCACAAATGTAGTCATTGAAGGAGCCACGATTTGAGCTACTAGTCCTGAGGCTCTTGGCTTAAAATAATATTTTAAATTGAATATATATTACAATTAGAATATTGTGATGTAGAGCCCCTTTCTAGAGAAGCAGCTCTTCATTACTTTCATACGGGTGGTGAAGGCTGGGATTGCCTTCACCAGTTTTCAGAATGTAGCCTGCTGCTTGTATTTATTAGATTCCGTACCATGAAATCTTCAATACTAATACCCAGGTTTTTTCTGATGTTAATTTTATGTAGGTTAAATGTGAATGTCTTGTCTTTACATTCAAGGGTGGTTTTCCAGGCCAGTTATCAGCGTGCTCTGGAAAGATTGGAATGCTTTGTACCTGCAGCAAATAACTTGGTAATTACACAAGTATCATAAATACGTGTTTGAAAATGAGAGCTTTGTCTCATTCTGATAACAATATCTGAAGTTCTCAATCTACTCTTAAGACTTCAGTATTTTTTCATGTGCTGATTCACTGTATGAGGCATACTGTGTCCTGTCAACCTTGGGGTTCAGGGTGCCATTGCCCTGTGAGAAGGGTTTCCTCCACTAGTACCAGCATCGTCTTGGCTGCTTCCTCATGCTTCATTTACGAATTCATACAACATATGCTCAGCCACCTTTTTTCTTGAGTAGTCTGTTTACCCACTATCAACTGTGATAGTAACGTAAGTCTTAGCTGAACATTAGTTTCGCTACCTGAAGTTACTGATGAAGCTAAAGAAGTTTCAACATCCCTAGGGCAGGAGCAGTTGCAGTTATGTCTCTCTGTAACTTCTATGCAGGGAAAAAAAACGAAGGCAGTGTCTGTGTGATGTATACTTATACCCCATAACAGCAACTGGTTTTGTACTAGTGTAGGTATTCTAGACTATTCTTGGTGACCAAACCAGCTAAACTAGTGGCATTTTCAGTGTGAACAAGATACAGTAGATTGATAGTTGCCGAAAGGTAAAGTGAGGGGGTAAAATCTTAGAGGGGAGTCAGTGAGTAGGGGACTGTGTAGCTATTGTATAGAGAACACACGGCAAAACAGGATGGACGGAGAGGAGCCAAGTGTGAAGAGTACTGCTTGGAAGCCACAGAAAATATAAAAGGGTTTAAGGCCAATTTCTAATGAAGTGAGGAACTAATATGAAGGAGAAGCAGCTGAGTGTTTGGGTTTGAATGAACAGGTAATAAGAGTGTCTGGAGAGATCAGTAGGAAAGGAAAGGTGCAAGATCAGGCAGAAATCTGAAGGTAAGTTTGAGGCAGAACATCAACAATATTCTGACAGTAAATGCAATACTTTGTCATGTTAAAAAATCCTGTGATGAAGGAGCAGGTATTTTTTCTGTGATGAGAACAGCAGATAACCTTTTTCTGTAACTTTATGGCATGAAGAGAGGCTTAGAAAACTTGCAGCTTCTCACAAGTAGTGTACTGTCTGCCACCACTGCAGCCTTCCTGTGATCAGTATAAAGATGGGAAAATTATTTGCCAATATATATTTTGAAAGTATGCTGAACCGTAGCAGAAGCAAATGACAAAACATTGCTGTGTATGAGACATCAATAGAACCGCTTGGGGTTTTTTGCTTTTTTTGCTTTCCCCCCATGATCCACGAAATTGGCTTGCTTATGTAGTTGCATTTCTTAACTTGTTAGCAGCTAGTACAGCCGAAAGGCGACAGGCTTTGGAGAGGTCTGTCAACACAGTGTGTGAAGATTCACATACCATAAAGAGGGATCTGAAGTTTTATGTATTCCGGTTGTAAAGTTGCTTTGGCTGCAAGTAACTTCTGTGTATAATGAGCTTTACTGAAAGTTGGTTATGGGCTCTAAGGAGAGCACTGGTGGTGAGGAAATACTGTTCTGTTTCTGCTCCTAGTGGCTATATAGCTGTTCCTATGAGGAATCGTGCTCTAATTACCCAGTCCTAGACAGACTCTAAAAACACAGTTGTGTTTTGTGTCACATACTGTTCTCTGAGAAGAGCAGCCTTAAATTCAATAGAAGCCAGGGCATTACGCGAATATTGAGATTGTGTGGGGATTAGGAGAGAAAAATTGCAGTAGAACAGGATTTAACATTTACAGACATTTGTGTAATCAAGTAATGAGTTGTATTGGGAAACATACCTTATTTTAGAGTTACTGTATTTTTAACACTTCTGGGAATGCTAGGATTTTTGCAGATTTGAGTGTTTTGTCATTTACTACTTGTCTAGCTGGACTGTATGAACAATTCTGGACAGTTAAATGTGTAAAGCTTTTTCTTGTGTTTGAAAAACAGAAAACAAAATCAGACCCTTAAACTCATGAATAATTTGATGGCAAATTATCAGTTTCTTTAGAAGGTGATTTCATCCTTGGTTCCTGAGCTGACTCCTACCAAAGAAATTAAGCCAGTACCCGCTCTTAAAAAATTTTCTTAGTTATCAATTTAGATATCACTGATTACTGGTGCAAAAATAATAGAAATCTTCTAAGAACTAATCGAAAAGCAAGAACAGTAGATTCATTGCTTGTAATTTGATTACAGATGTTATTGACTGCAATTACTTGCAGATACTGTGGTGCCCTAAATCAAATCCGTGCAACACCTGCCTGAAACTGCCATATAATCTCTTCTGAGTTAGTTATGTTAGAGGTTTTGAGAAAATCAACTAGAAAAAGTCCCCGAAGAAGCCAGCAGGAGATCTGAATGTAGGTGACTTGGCTTAGAAAATACATAATTGATAATTGTGATGTTAGATGTGTAGAACAATTATTTAACAGAAACTCGAGGTGCTAAAGAAAATATTTTTCCAAAGATCAAATAATATCTGTACTGGTCTCCTTACTTGCCTGTTAAATTTTTTTGCAGTACTTGATTTTCTTTTTCTTTAGTTCCAAATATGCAAAGCTAACAAATTATTAGCTTCTGTCAGCATCTCTTTGTTCTTTTCTAGCTTTCTCTTTAAAGGCAGTTTCAAAGATGTACTGTGCCGTTGGACTTGCTCCTCATCTGGTGGAATTTGAAATGTGTTCCTTCTGTTCAGAGTTTTTAGTGAATTAATTGTGTCTTGGTAAGAATTTTCCCAGAGTTGCTGCCCAGCCTCCTACGTTTTCTGGGAACACAGGCTTGTTCGCCTTTGTAATGACTTTCCCTTTCAAGGACTACATTGATGATACTGTGTATGTGAAAAGGGCCTTGGGCCCTGTTCAGAGAAAATTTTACCTTAATTTGTTATCTTTTGGCTTAGAAAAGGTTGCTGTATATCAAGCTAGTGTTATTTTAACACAGCAGTTTTGAGCTGCTCTTGATTTGCCTCTCAGTAAAATTTTGAAGTGGGTATAGGATCCTTTTTTATAGAGAATTAGAGTTTAGCAGTAGCAGATTATCTTTTTTTTTTTTAATTACCCTGCCTGTGTCATCACATCTACAAACTACAGGCGGTGTCCCATCAGTAGCTAGATCTCCATAACTGACTTTTCTGCAAGGCTTGAGTTCTATTCAGTTTCTTTGAGAAAGAAGGGTTTCATTCTATGTCTTGCCAAGTTAAAAACTAATTTCTTAAAATGTAATTGAATACTGCTTGGACTTGACCTATCTTTGCAAAACTGTGGGAATTCAGAGACACTTAATCTACAAATTTGGTTCAAAAAGCAGAAGACAGTAATACGTATAATTTCACTGTGAAGGGTGAGTCCCACAGGAAAACACAATAATAATAAATAATGTAATGATAATTTCAGTTACATTTATTTTAGACAAAGAGAAACAGAACGGCACATATCAGAGGCAAATTCTAAGGAAATCTAATATCTTGGTACCAATAATAATGAGAAAGTAACTCAGCAAAAGCTTTATTATCAGTTAGAACTACTGAGTAGTTTACTCATTTGAGTATCCTAGAGTTGTTTTTCCTAGAAATTATTCTTGGTTTTTTTAAAAAGTACCCTTTAAACAAAAGTCCATGGCTTCTGGTCTGAATTACCCTTTGGAATGACGGTGTTTTTTAAATGGGATGGATCCAGGCTTTAACCTCTCATGGTTAAGTCTAGTTCCATAACTTGGATTTCTGAAGTTAATGGCAGATAGAAAGTTGTATTGGGGGATTGGGGACGGGGGATGGGGACACAAAAACACCATCCCATGGTATTTAACAGTTATTAAAAGCTAGATACTTCATTTTAAGACAATCATTTTTGCATCTTACTGGATGACAAAAATTCTGTGGGAGTTCTGTATCTCAGCTGTTGAAGTTTGTTCTCCTGCTTTGCAAAACATTAGCAAATCCATCAAATGCTCTTTTCTTTTTAACAAAAAACTGGTCCTGTCTTAAATTGGTCTGACTTTTTGGATCAAGTTTTTCACTTGAATTTTGGAGACTGACAGCTGGAGAACTGTTCTCCAGTCCTGTCAAAGTAGTGTCATCCTCCATCTTGCTGGAATCTGTGCTTTTGGACATTGTATTTTCTGTAATTTTTAGTGGGAATGAACATGAACTGTATTGTGTGCTTTCATTGGAAAATCCTTGTGGGACTGAGAAGGAATATGCATCCTTGTCTCTCTGATCCAGTTGGAAATGATCTTCTGTGTTGAAGGCTGATTGTGTTTTCCCAGGAGGGTGAAGATGCAGCAAATCTGCTGTCAGATTGCAAGGCTGGGTTTCTTCGGGCAAACTACAGTTGCTGGTATCCTATAATTCCCTGTATTTATCACAGCTTTTCTCGTTAAAACCTCTTTCCATTTTATCTGCACAAGCCTTAGTTGTGTTCACCTGTTTCCCCTGGTGGTAGCAAGTCGTCCTTCTCTGTAATGACTAAAATATTTTTCAGCTGTGTGTTCAGGCAGAGATTGGAGATGTGACTCATTGCTGGAATGCAGTAGTGATGTGTTTTTAACAATTTCACTCAAACCGGTATCATTAGGAGCAAAAGTAAAATGTTTGTCCTCAGATGTACTTGTGTTTCTTCTTAATGTAGTGCCACCTTCACCGTGATTCCTTTCAGCCTCTTCAGGAGTGTTCTCTGTGGCTGTGTCATGCACGGGAAAATGTAACGAAAGTAACGTGTTACCAAAATCTGTATTTCGGGGAGAGAATCAGAGATAGGGCTTTGTACTGTTGACTCTGCATTAGTAAAATAGTGAAACTTATCAGAAACTTCTTGACTTGAAGAACTAATTGTGACTGACATGCTTATGTGGTCACTACATGTATCAACATAAGGTGATGCTGTTGCAAGCTTAATAGTGGTTTTGAAATACATGCTGTTCTCATCCCCATTTTTCCCAGTATGCTGAAGTTCAGCAGCAGTTTTGGGGGGCTCTGGCAGTGTTGAGAACTTCCCAGTTCCACTGTTCATATTGGCTTCCTCTAGTGAAGGCTGACAGAACGGCAGGTTGTTGCTAACTTCAGGGTGTTCCAGTTCAGAGTCTGCTAAAGAACTACAGTTGCTCATTGTGAATGGAGTCCCTTCATCTGAAGAGCTATCACTAAATATATCTGCTGAAGCATTTTTTTCATTTGTACATTCCATTTTACAGTCGTACTTTGTAGGAGGAGAGTTGTTTGGTAGACACTTAAATTCTCCATATTTGTATCTCTCTTGCAGCTACAGGGTAAAATATAATTTCCCACATCGCTGGTTATATTTATGTTGCCGTTTAGACCCAGTTGTTCATCACAGCTTCGCCTTCCAGGCATATATTTTGTAGGGCTCATGGGTTCATTATGTTAAACGATACCTTTTTCTTTCAGAAGAATCTGGTGTAGCCTTTGTGATTTCAGACTGGAGCAGACCAGAGTTGTTTATGTCACTGTTCCTACAATCTTGTGCAACTGTATGTGTTTGTATTGTGAAAAATGAAAAGCCAGTTTCCCCCATGAAGGATAAATCCAAATCTGAAGAGTCGGTGTGATGCAACTGCTAGCATTCAATCTCCTGGATATGGGAGGGAACCTGCTCTTCTCTGAGTCTTCATTATTTGCATATTTTGAATCTTTCCATAATGAAATGTCATTAGTCATTAATTTTCTTGGTGTTACTTCATTGCTGTTCTTGTAATTTACCCTTACAGAAAATAGTCCGTTATCATCAATATCATCTGTATTTTCATCACTGCTGGTACTAGTTTTGATGTCTGAAAACACTGGGTTTTTTTATTCACATTGATCCCATTATTGCTTTGTTTCTGGTACTCTTCTTCAGTGTTTTGTGCGTGTACACTGCTACCGATGACATTTTCATGCAAAGTAGAAGTTTCCCCAGGAAAAATACATGTGTTTCTTGAAGAATTCTCATCACAAATGAACAAATCGTGCTGCGCATTTGTTGGTTTGCTTGCAGAGCATGCTCTGCACAATGTTTCACCTGAAAAAGCTTGATTAGAATAAGTGTGTTCTGAACCCCTGAATCGTTGCTCCTGCACATGAATTTTCACAGGCTCACAAGGTAGGGTCTAGCAAAAGCACCCAGACAAAAAGCACAAAGGTATTGAGCACCGAGAGGCAGGCAGCCAGTGCAAGGTCTTGCTCTGTTCTTCCTTGTCTGGAAACAGTGTTGGTGTCCCGGGCTTTTCTAACCAAAAATGTTGAAACCCTTTCTTTCACCTTTGTATTGTAGATGAGATATTTCTTTGTTGTATTAAAAATACACAAATATAACCCTTCAGCAGTTTTCTCAGCATTGTGTATCACTAAATTATTCATTTTATCCAGTGTCATGCAAGGAATGCTATTATCTTTTGAAATTCTGCCTTCAGGTGTCTACCAAGTGACTCCATTACCTGAAACAAAAGAAAATACAAACTAAATCTTTCTTAAAAGTATAGGATGCTTGGTTTGCAGGGTCAAGTTATTTCTGTAAAAACATATTCTGACCTATCTTTGATAATTTTAACTTTTTATTGTAAAATATTTTTTTTTATCCATCCACAGTCATTTTACATGGTACCAAGTATCTGTTAAACCATCATGTATTTCCACCTCCCATTTAAAACATAGTATGTACGGGGTCTTAATAGCAGACTTTACGGGAAAAATGGTGTGGGTGAGGGAGGAGGTGACTGAAATTAGGTCTGTTCTGGGTCGTACTAGAACCACCTGCTGATCTGCCTCATGGAAGATCCGTATTTCTAGCCAGCCATTCTCCAGCATGACCACAGTCACTGTGTGCAGCTGTGAGAGGAGATGTCACTAGGTTAACTTGTCAGCTTGTCAACCACTACGATTTTCTTACAGGTACTGCTTTGAGTGCAGCAAAAAGGTTTGAAAATGGAGGACTGTACCTACCAAGCAATTGTTCCAAACTTTCACTAGCGTAGGCCATGGCTAGTTGTTGGCTTTTGCAATCCGTTTCAAGGTTGTATGTAGATCTTCGCCTTTGGATCTGCTTGCATTCCCAGTTGAGTTTTGGTGTGATCCAGCATGTTGATTTTAATTCCATAATCAGTTTCTATGACTTATTAATAGACAAAGCAGGTGGCCTTTCTGATAGATCCTACGTATTTTCATTTGGGGATAAAGTGTTCCAAGGGGAAAGCCTTATCCACGCAAAGTGGTATTCGTCCATTAGAGTTAAAACTTTATGCCTTAATAAACCTTTAAGTCTGGTCTTAGTTTTCCTTCTGCATGGGAAGTCTTGGCTCTGCATATTTTGTCACTCGTACTTCAAGTGCTCTATTGTAAATGCTGGATTCATTTCCTAGGTGAACTGTATGCTACAGTAGCTGTACTTTTTTTAGAAGAAATACAAATCCTTTCCCTTGCAAATAAACTTCCATTTCATTTTGCTGTAACTAAATACTAGAAGCACTATTGTATCCTTCTTGGTTTCCTACATGTCCCAGAACTGCCACCCCACTATTTGGTCCTTTGCTTACTTTCGAAAATTAACTGAGATTTGCAATTTATTTGTGTATAACTTGGCATCACTTACTACTTTAACATACTTTAACATAAGGAAGGAGATGAAGACTCTTTTTTGGGAAACGACTTTCAAATGTTCTAATATACTACTTTCCAATGAAATAATTTGCATGTTAAATTGTTGTTCAGTTATTTTCAAACAGTGTCTTTTGAAATACACTTTTTAAACTGGATTTCTTTGATCGTTCTGCACGCATCTGGATTTTAGCAGCGTATGGGTGGAGTCCCTGTTTTACATACCCCTTGTGTTGTCCAAGTTACAGTTTAGCACTGATGTCTTCCCTGCTGGGATTACAGCCCTTTTGAGCAAAACATGGTTGCTGCAGTTTAAATGGAAACCTGACAGATACAGCAGAGGTTTCTGTGTGCTGTTGGCAGATTCATTGTATGAAATACTCTATTCTTTCTTTGAGGAGTCAAAAAGGAAACTAAATGACTGTTTGAAAGCATTTAGTCTGCAGTTAAATATCCAGGCATTGTATGACAAATCCACTTCAAGTTGAAAGAAGTTCAAACTGATTAATATCTGTGGTAGAGGGGTTGTCAGAGCATTTCCACGGAGGTCCATGACCTATTTGGAAATAATCCAGAATGAATTTGACAAGTCTTACAATAGAATCCGAACTGCAGTATCAACAATATCATTTATTTTAGTATACAAGCACTTTTGTGGTTATGGAAACAGTACACCTGGTTAAGATTTCAATAATACTGTTCTAAGCTTTTGAATTTTAATGAGAAGTTTAAATTGTGATGTATATAGAATTCTCCTGTTGTAAACTACCTCTGTGTGAGTGGGAAGCTGCAGGGCTCTTGCTGTGGAAGGGATGTGGGTAGAAAAGGATGTGTGTGTGTAAGTCAATTATGGATTGGTTTGGGACATACATAAATGGTAAATTTATGGTTTTACTTTGTATATTTACAAGTGTGGTGGGCTTTCATATAAATGAAACACAAATATATAATTACTTTCACCATTTGCTTTTGTTTTTATAATTGTATACTAACATAATAATCAAAGGCCAATGTAGTCATGCTGAATAGTTGATAATTAATATATTTAATGGTGATTAACACAAAACATTGAAATAGTTGTAATACTGCTTTACAACCTGTAATTTGTTGAGATCCCTGAAGGCATCCGGATGAATTTTAGTTACCTTGTTTTGCAAGTCAATGTCCTTCAGCTGTGAACAGATTTGAAAATCATTCACATCAATCTGCCATATGTCATTGGATGACATATGGACAGTTTGTAAAGATTGCAGCAGGCCTAGTCCTAGGAAGAACAAAACTATTTTACATTTCAGGTTCTTGTTTTCCCAGTTGTGTCAAGTGGCTTTTTAACGTTCTTTGCAACAAAATTGCTGCCATTCCTGTCTATTGCAATGAGGGGCTGCAGGCTTTGAGTTACTGTGTCTTTCCTATTCAGTGGTTGCCCATTCTAAAAGTTGCATAGCATCAACAGCAAGCACGTTAATACATTCGCAATTGATGCATGTTTTAAAACCTCACATCTCCATAACAGCAGTAACGATCCATTGTCCTGTCAAAATTAATTAAAAAAAAAAAAAAAAATCACAAAACTGTGATCTCTGTGCTTTGAGCACGCTTCTCTGGAGAACTGGGGCTAGGGAAGGAAGTGTATGAAAAGGGTGGAATATACTCAGTTTATAAAATCCAGATGTGTTAATTGTAAGTAAAAGATGGATATGCAAAAGGTGGTACAGTATCTCCTAGTCATTGCCATCTGCACGTTCACAGGTGTTTTTCATACGTGGAATTGTTTGAACCGTATTCACAGGATGTAAACCTGACTGGAAACAAAACCATGGTGTTGCTTATTCCTGCCTGCCTGTCAGTTACCGAGCATGACGGTATTTTCCTCAGCATATCCTAGTTACGACAGCATCTGTCTCGCATAAGTAGCCCTTTTGAATACTGGAGATACCTCATTTTTCTCAGGTGCTGTGCAGGCAGCCCCCAGAGCTCCAGCCTGCAATCCAGCGGGAAGGCAGGCACTTGGACACTCAGCGTCTCCGCACTGGGCAATGCCCGAATGGCACTCTGAAGTGACTTTTGATGATAGAGCATTGTTCGGAAGCTACTAGTTCTTAAAAATTTTGCCTTTGTCATCTGGTTCACTGGAAATCTCTTATTCCAGTTTGCCATTCTGTTTGCTGAGTAATTAATCTTTGGGTTTCGTGAAAAGTGGAGGAAATGATTCACGCCTGCTGTAAAACTAGAGGTAGCTGATAGGAACGGTGTGCAGAAGTTCTGGCAGTGCATAAATCCTTCTTGCACCTGCATGAAGCTAAATATGTGGCCAAAATACAGAGTGGTATAGCAGCAGTGGGCAGCAGCCTGACACCTGGAGTGGCGGCTGTGAGAAGGGATTCTCTGTGGCCAAACCCCTCTGCCTTAGAGCTTCAGTTCGTGTTTTCTTACCAGAGCTTTAAAACTAGAGTCTTAGTGAAGTATTTTGGAGGAGGAAAATAAACTTATGAACATGTACGTAAATGAATATGGGATTTAAGTATAACTTGAAGTATGGTGGTACAATGCGTAGCAATTTGACTTTTAACATCTAAAATTGAGTCTCTTAGATCAACCCTTTTCTATGTCTGACCCACTGTGGCATTATCGATCAAAACAGATCAAATCTGTATCAATTTTATAATGTAAGCTTTTCTATACCGTCTTTATGGGAACCTTTACAGACACTACAAAGTAATTAGGCAAAATGGTTTCCTGCATACCAGACAATTACTTAGTTTCAAGAAAGGAGAAAAATAGAATGTCAAGGACCTTGCGTAGGTGCAAAATTATCCCCTTTGTCTGCCTTTGTGAGATAAGTGGTTTTTTTTGTTTGCACCCCCCTGCCCCAGGCTTAGTATTTTTACAAAACCTCGAGCTAATGAATCTGATGATGTTACCAGAGATCAATTAAAGTCAGCAAAAAATATATAGGATAGTGTTGCTGTTACTGCAGCTTCTGCTTCCTTTAGGCACTGTTAGGACAATATGAGTCATCTGTTTATGAGGACAGAGGCTGTCGTAAAGGCTATGATGCCTAGCGTAGTTCAGCGACTAGCAAACGTTTTCTAAAAGTCTGTCAAAACCCTACAGCCCTCTTGTTAATATGTGTCACTTTGGGTGTCAGATGGCACGGAGCAAAATTTTGACTGAACAAAATACATTTTCCTGTCTTTGTGAAATACTAAAATCAGAGCAAGTTTTATTCAAGAGTATTGACTTTCTGCTTGAAGAGTAGTATGAAACTCATTAGCTGTAATTTTCTTGATGTTAAGGTTCATGACTGGGTGGTGGAGGCTGGTGTTTTGCCAAAGATCCTTACTTCCCTTTCTATACAACAAGCAGATACTGCTCGAGCTCTCAGAGGATGTATTTGGTGATACTTGACTGATGTTAAGGCACGGTGATTGCTAAGACTGTGCAAAAAACCCCACCCAACCTATCTGAAACAACCTCTTTGCTTCAGTCTCTGCATGCAGGAGAAACTTTCCCTTACCTTAACTAAATGAGACAGTCACATTCGGAATTCACAAGGATGTAGTGAATCATATCCAAAACCAACTTACCCCTTGGGAGTGAAGTCCCTTGAAATGGACTTTGAAATGCTTACCTCTTGGAATCATGTTAAGTTTATTTCTTTCCACTGATAATACTTTCAAAGCAGGCAGAAGATGGCTGACTTTTCCATACTTTTTAGACCCATATGCAGGTGTAGGTGTGTCCAGTGTGAGGGTGTGGATGGCATTACCACTGAGGCCTAGAATTTCTAAAATGGGTAAATTTAGTAGTTAAGGAGAGCTCAGAAATCAGGTTGTTACTGAGGTTCAGGTGTTTTAGCATCCATTCTTCATTTTTTCCACCAGTGCACAGAAAAGTTTTAATATTATTGTAGCTAAAATCAGCCATTATTGCTGTTTGTGATATATCTTCTGGAATAATGACATTCCGGTAAAAGAACAGTTCAGTAAGAACTCCCCATCCCGTCAGCACTCCGAATGGTGATGCTATGAAGAACAACCTGCTATGACTTGGTTCCCACTGATCCAGGAAGATTAAAGAAAAGGACCACAGCTATAATACTCAAGTGAAGGTTATCCATAGTATCTGTATGTAAAATGTAAAATTTTGGTAAGTTCAGCATAACAAGAGTTAAATAGAAAGTGGAAATATTTTCTATTAAAAAAAAAAATCAATGCCAAACAAATAACCAAAGCATTACCGATGTTCTGCCTTAAACATCCAATTTTGGAGTCTTGAATCTTTTTCAAAAAAATATTCATAAACTGGTAACCTTCCTCCTCCCAAAAAACAATCCAAACCTTTCTTTTCCAGCCCTTCGGTTGAGAAATGCAGCTTCTCAGGAACTTGTGAACTAAGAACAGTGGAGACTTTTGAACTCTACTTCAGGTATCCTACACAATTACCACTGAGCGAAGTCCACCAGATACAATCCATGATCAGTAGGTATGGAATGACTTTCATACTTACAGTTAATAAAATACTAGTTTCCCTGTCAATAACACAACAGTGTATTTTTAATGAAAAACTATATTCTTACAAATAACACTTCTGAACCACAGCTGCATCTTAGAATTTATTGTTTCATTTCAAAACAAAGACTAGAAATTCAATTGTATTTCACCTATTGAAACAACCCCCACCTTTACACAGGCCGAGAACTCTTCACATCTGTGTTGTTTCAATGTGCCCAGTACGGTATTTTACAGAGGCATACAGGATGTACTTTAAACACACAGAATCTTAAGTGCATCCGTGGGACTGAAATAAATAATGTGCCACACAATGTTAAATATGCATAGAAAAATGTACCTTAGGCTGTTAGAAGATAAACAACAAACACATGCACCACACAAGGCATGCGTGGTGCCAACATTTCTCAAACTCTTTACTAAAGGCAACAAGATTATCTTAGCAATATATAAATAGTGGCTAACAAATGGATCATTTATTTTAGTATGATTGGTTTGCTACGTTTTGACAAGAAGTCCACGCTTCAAAACCAATCCTCCAGACCATGATTTAAGAGTACCTTTGTGACAAATCTTTCAGCTATGTTGCATACAGTGTTTTAAAAAGAACTCTTGAGAATATCAAGAATCCAATACTAGCATACGGGCATGCCAGTATTAACCAGAGAAGAGCCTCGATATGCTCTTCGCGTGTAGTCCACTTGACAAGGCAGTATCTGTCATTTTCAGTCTATTTCAGCTTTGAGGATACTGCTCCTTATATTTTTATGTGTGTGTGTGTATATATATATATACACAGATATATATAAAAATGAAGTGACAAACTGCCATTAGCATGAATGTCCTCCTCTTAACTGTAACAGATACTAATTGAGGCGCTACTTAGCAGCAAAGATGTGTGCATGTTTTCAGCAAAATGTGTGTTGGAGCGGTTAATACACATTAGCTCTAGTATAACTAGGAAGTTCATGAAGGTAGTATGCAAAATATTAGTACTTTCCCGTAATCTAAGTAATTCAATGGCTTTTGCTACATTTTATTGTTTATTCTGGTTTTGTTGGAACAGCTCCACTGATGTCCAACCCCCAAAACCCCAACAACTACGGAGCATCAAAACCTGGCTTTGCCTTTGAGCAATGAGGGAAATGTGACCCTTCTGAGCTCCTGTGTGGCATACTGCCTGACCTAAGGATCCCCCTCTAGGAATCAATCCCACCCATACACATCCTACACGAGGACTTACTGGCTTCTAGTAAATACAGGAATTGGGACCTTAGATAGGAAGTTTTTGTTGCAGAAGCTGATTTGCATTTTGTGGAATTCTATGTACTTTTGAGAACTACAGAACAAGGGTAGATAGTTTATCTTCCCCTAACAAACAACCAATTCTTAAGTTAATGTGCAAAATTAGCACAACTTTTAGGAAGCGTGTGCTTATCTAGAAAAAACTTGTCAAAAAGCTACTTGCAAAGTCACCTTTGTGGTCTCCATTATTAAGGTTACTTGATGCTACTGCAAAACTACTTTATATGGATGAAATACATGGGGTGGGGAAAGGAGGATTATAATGAG